>NW_013666895.1:164349-205664 GCF_000517525.1 Limulus polyphemus | reverse complement strand
CATTATAATCTTTAATATATTTGAAAATAACATTAGGAAATGGATTTTATAAGAAATAATTACGATAATTATATTTGTAACAGATTTGAACTGATTACTTATCATGTTTTAGTACATTATTTTAAAATATCTAAAAAATGTTTATCATCCATAAAATGCAAATTTTATCTATTTTTAATTTTTTTTAATAATCACGTTCTCTCCTTATGGTTTCAAGTAATATACAAGGCCCAAATATAATATTTCTAAGTAAACCTAAACGAGTATTTTTTTATTTTAAACAAGGATTTCGTGTTTATATATGTACATAAAAAAATATTTTAATTTTGGTTCATAAATGTATTTTTATTTCAAGCTTATGTTTCATTGCAGCTGTACTTTTGTTTATTATGCTAAAAAACTGTGAGGTTAGCAGTGTAGGTGCATTTGAACATTACTATAGATATGATAGTAAGAAAGCTTTTCGGTACTTGAATATCATTTCTTTGAACTTTCGAACAAGTTTATTTCAACATATGTCCTTGTATGTTGTTTCAATATACAGACAAAGCTAATTGCCACTACTAGTGAATGTGTGTAATAATTTACAGTACAGGTGGTTTTAATAACACCACCTGACCCTAGTTACATGATACATCCTATTACAAGAGATTACCAAAGGATACAGACACCATAAATTACAAAGAAAATTACTTTAAAGCACTTAAAAGATTAATCCTGGTCACATTCCTCTCATTATAGGCAAGATTTATGTTGGAATTTGAAACTTAAGATCTTCAGTGTATTGAGACCCCAACTGTGAGAATGTCATACCCCCCCCCTGTATTATTGAGACAAATGTATTTAGTCTGTTTCACAACCAACATATGGGTTTTATTGTTGTCACTTGTACACTGAGTTTTAAACCATTTGCAAAATATCAGAATAAGCTTTTTATATATCAGTTAGACTGTTTTAATTATAAAGCAACAACAACAACAGAAGTGTAGGTCTTACTACAAAGTAAAGACAGTAAGAAGGAAAAATATAAAATTCTTATGTGGTACTAGTAGTATGTACAAATCACACAAGGTTATCATTCTAAATACTGAATCACATTTTTATTATGAACTAAATATAAAATTATGCTGAATTACTGAACTTAAAATTACTAATTTAAATGCAAAAGAATATAAAAATCACAAACTCTTTCAGTTCAAAGTGCTAAGCCTAATTCACGTAAAGACCATGCACTCGCCACTCGATAGATCTTAACCCTAACATTCGTGGATCAACTTCTTTCCTAAAAATATGTCTATTTTGAGTTAATTTTTCAATATAATGATTAATATAAATAGATATACGATATAGCATGACTTAAAGTACAATAGAAAAATAATAAAATTCACACACATCACATGCAGTTTTTTCCAAAAGCAAATTTTCTAAGGCTTATAAAAAAGTACTATTGACCACTACTAAATACAACCTCTACATAAAATGGCAGTTACTATAATAAGCACCCTTCACATTCATATTGTAAAATCCAGAGTACAACATTTTGTCATGTGCTTTGCTTATCAACCTATGATTTGTCAAAAGTGAAATACAGCAATTGGAATAATATGGTACTGAAATTAACACATTCGACTAGGATTTGGTAAGAGCACAGTTTACTCTACAGGAATCTAGTTACCAGTTATTTAGTTTTGGTGCCTACGTTATTTATTTGGTTTGTTATAAACATTTCAATCACTCTGGTAAGCTGATTAGCAAACAATGTCAAAATTCAGAGTGTAAGAAGTGCTTATCTGGTAGGGTTGAAAAATGTATAGATATCTTAGCAAACCAAAAAAGTAGGAAGTATAAATTTTAGATCCTTGCTTGTAATTGTGTATAGTTTGTGTTTCTAATTGGTTGGAAACTGCAGCAGCCTATATTTGATGTCACAAGTACTGAAGGGGAAAATTCAGGGCTCAGATTCATCACATGTGTTACAAGTACTGAAGGGGAAAAGTCAGAGCTCAGATTCATCACATGTGTTACAAGTACTGAAGGGAAAAGTCAGAGCTCAGATTCATCACATGTGTTACAAGTACTGAAGGGAAAAGTCAGAGCTCAGATTCATCACATATGTTACAAGTACTGAAGGGGAAAAGTCAGAGCTCAGATTCGTCACATGCGTTACAAGTACTGAAGGGGAAAGTCGGAGCTCAGATTCATCACGTGACACAAAAAATGAGGATCAACAATTTCTTTAATGTTTTTTTATTTTTTGAAATTAAGAAGTTAAAATACAGATATTATAAACATCTTATTTATAAGTTACTTTCCATGCTAAGTTTATTGACTACCTTGATATAAAGTGTTTTAATTATATCTTTAATGTAAGACTATAAAAGAACATGACATGTGCACTCTGACCCCACTGTAGTAGGTGGCCAATCATGTGATTTCATATGCAAATATATAATATTGAAGTCAATGTCCACAAATACTCATTTAGGACTACAGGCTTTGCAATTCAATAAATGGTCAGAAAATTTCTGTTAATAAAGCATGTGGTCACTTCTTACACCAATCATACTGATGCAGAGTTGTTTCCAGTACATTAACATTGTTTGGAGAAGATTCCCATGCTGCCAAGAACCTACCCAGAGATCACATACTTGTTCAATCAGTACATTTGTTTTATATCCTCTTGTTTTTCAAAGTGTTGCCTGCCAGAGGAGCAAAACAGAGGTTCATGTTATCATCTTACAGAAACTGTCTTGATCAATTGACCTCTATATGTAAACACTAATGTAAGACTTAATCCCTATGCATTATACTATTATAATTACATGTCACAGCATATAAAGGTTAATGAAGCTACATGATATACTCCAATATCATATGTGCATCTTTCCTCTGTGAAACTAGGGTTGGACATGGTCCCAGCCATTCTCCAAATGCACACACCTCATATACAGCAGCAATGTAAAGCATGATTTCTCAGTGCACAAGAGATTCTTCAACAGGTCCCATCGACTAAGCCCAATGTGCTTAACACCATTGGAGATGGGTTATTTTTTGGATTAGAGAAATGCACAAAACTGTTTGTATGGCCTAAACCAGTCTTAAAAATTGTGTTTCTGATTACTTGAAAGTTGCTTTGTCATTCATTTCTGCTGTGAATTACTGAATCAGTTGGGAAGCTGGAACCTGCCAGCTGTATCAAACCCATGTTGTTCAATAGATGCAGCCTTACAGGATTTTTACAAGGCCTAGCCTGTGCAAGTCTACGGCCAACTTTAATGGTGGTCTGAAAGAGAGTCAACATCTTGCTATACCACTTTGTAAGACTTGATAACTTGTTGTATTTGACTGACTTCTAGCAAACCTATTGTTCTTCCCATCATTTTCAGAAAATAAAAATTCTGTGGGGAAAAAGTTGGTTCATTGGATAAAAAAGTGGATGGATGGAAGAAAACAGTTTTGTTATAAATGGAGTTCAGTCAAACTGGATTAATGTCACAAGTAGGGTAACTCAGAGCTCAATGTTAGGAATTTTGCTCATTTTTCATTTACACCAATGACACAGAAAGAAATAATCAATGAATCACCTAAATTTCCTGATGAAATGAAGATTTTGGTGTTGCGATCTGTGAGAAGAATGCTGCTACTGTACACAAGAATTTAGATAATTTGGTGAGATGAGCAAATAAATGGCAGATGGCTTTTAATTATAATAAATGTAAGGTAATGCACATACATATCAAGGGTGGTCCAAATTATCTTTCCTATTTTAAAATTTAATAATTAAATAACTAAAGAAATATAACATGCAGTTTTTAACACCTTGTAGCTCAACTCAAACAGTTTTTATTGTCATGTTTATTTTTTCTGTTTGACTTGCAGAGATGAAGTCAGTGGTGCAGCACAATTACAGACACCAGTACAGGAAAGAAAGAAGTATAGGAGTATGTTAAGGATATTGTGTATCACAGACCTATTGCAAACATCACAGAACTAAAAACCAGGATAATGGATGCAATCACCACTGTCACTGTGGCGACTGTTACAGAGAATGTGGACTGAAATCGAATATCAGTTAGATGTGCTGAGAGCCACTAACAGTGCACATGTAGAAGTCTACTGACATGTGAATAAAAATTTTTTGAGTTGGGCTACAAGATGTTGAAAACTGCATGCTTGTATTTTCTTAGTTAGCTATTCAGTCTTAAAATAGAAAAAATAATTTTAGACTGCCCTGTACATATGTGTTTGCATTTATATATATATATTTTTTTTTTAAATTTAGATCAGTGGATGGGATAGCATAGATGGTCCAACAGGTCCCTTGTTATCCTTACATGTTATGTTATCCCAACTTGTACCCACTTGTGTTCAGAATTGAATTTTCAGCACATTCTGATTGCTGCTGACAAGGTGATCCATTTCAATAACACAGCTCAATGTCCTGACAACATATCATGGTCATACTGACACTGTTACTCTTTGTGAGTAGCAGCCCTGCTGACATTCCTTTAGTTACTGTTATTCACTCTCTCTTGGATACAAATGCTCCTATTACAATTCTCTTTTGAAACCTGTTAGACCCTTGAAAGAAATGACATCAGGAACTGAAGCAAAGCATGGGTGATTAACCTTTATATATAGAAATGTTCTAGACATCTAAAAAACTAAGGTACATGTTATTTGCATGCTAAGTATGAAGAGCTTGAAACTTACAAAAAAGGAGTATATGTGTAAACAGTATGTGTTCCCAACTTACAAAAAAGGAGTATATGTGTAAACAGTATGTGTTCCCAACTTACAAAAAAGGAGTATATGTGTAAACAGTATGTGTTCCCAACTTACAAAAAAGGAGTATATGTGTAAACAGCATGTGTTCCCAACTTACAAAAAGGAGTATATGTGTACACAGTATGTGTTCCCAACTTACAAAAACAAAAAAGGAGTATATGTGTAAACAGTATGTGTTCCTAACTTACAAAAAGGAGTATATGTGTAAACAGTATGTGTTCCCAACTTACAAAAAGGAGTATATGTGTAAACAGTATGTGTTCCTAACTTACAAAAAGGAGTATATGTGTAAACAGTATGTGTTCCTAACTTACAAAAAGGAGTATATGTGTAAACAGTATGTGTTGAATCTTAGGGGATAACATTTATTTAATGAAACTTGACATTATTTCAAATATATTTCCTAGCCCCAAACATCAACATTAACCTTAAGCATAAAATAAATAGGTACATAAGAAGCGGAAAAGTGACGAACAAGCCATGTTTTGTTAACTTACTGTTAAACAGTAAGATAGTTTTTAAAAGTACAAACAAAACATTTTAGTTTATCCTACCTGACAGATATGACCATCCACAGTAACACACACAAGGTCAAATAGTGTAGCAAAAGACCAATTGCTTGACACACCAGGGGAATATCTACCTGCTTCACTCCAAGGGCAAACAAACAACACAGAAGAACAAGTGCTAGCCAGGTGTTTAGAAGTGAGTGTTTGTTCTTCTTTGGCATACAAATCTTGCTGGAAATATTTGAAAAATACAAGATTTATTGAAAAAAAGATAAAGTACTTACTAGACTTACATTTAATAAGGACTTGTAATAATGATTTCAGTTTAATTACGAATCTAAAATTCAGCTAATGAAAACAGGTTTTGTATGAAAAACTGCACATTTAGTGTCTTCTGCACAATAATTTGGAGTTGAAAATGTGTGCTTACTGAAATGCCAAGTTGAAAAAATCAAAATATTAACACTATATTCTTGCTTTCTTGATAGTTGAAGAAGGTTTTTAGCTTGATAATAACTACAATTTGTGTTTATTATTGGTGCAGTCTATCTGAGTAAACAACTTTGAAAGTAAAAAAATCCACAATATTCTTAATGTTTAATGTTAACACCTTATATAACAGTAATTTTTTTGTTTTCACTAGCAATTATCTCTGCCACCTGTTTTAGTAAACACAATACCTGCAGCCAATGAAACACTGAATTTTCAATATGTCAGTGTTAAGCCTTTTCTGTTCCAGACTCTTTCTTAGGGAAAATTAATAGTGAGCTAACAATAAATCTGTATTTAAACTGTTTAACTGTAGATTTATCTCATCATAGCAAATAACACTCCTTAAATACAGTATGTCTCACAACATTAGAATAAACACAGGATAGAGAAATACGTATTGTTAAAAGGAATTATACCTGAAACAGCTAATGTATACAACTATAGATACAATAAGGCAACAAACAGTGATCAAGGAACCCAAGTAGATGGTTGGATGACTAAGTCTATACTGCACATGTTGTTGACTGTATTCCAGAAACAGAGCATCAAGGTCCTGTAACACAAACAAAGAATACCACTCACAGGATACAAAAAAAACCCAACAGCATATATTAATAGTTCAGAAATTATACAGTACTCAAAAGGCCTTACAATAAAGGTGCACATTATCTGAAAAAAAACTAGCATTAAATAACCAAATATAACACACAAATCGGAGATTTACCTAAGATGTGAGGTGTCGAGCCAGCACCATCAAAACTTATCCACCTCCTCTGATTAGTAACAAATATTTATAATAGTGGTTTAATGTATTATATAAATTTTTCAAGCAATAATGTTCAAATAACCACAGTATGTACACTTCTTCTCAAGCATCTTGTCAAATGCTTACAGGAGTCTAGCCTGCATGTCTTATTAGCTACTCATTTCCTCCTGAAAAGTGCCAATGTGACACATAAAGCACATTTCAGTTAGCTACAGCTATAGCACATTTTTCAATCTTACTGACTGAAAGTAACATAATTGTTTTACTGACTGAAAGTAATATAAATTGTTTTACTGACTGAAAGTCATATAAATTGTTTTACTGACTGAAAGTAATATAAATTGTTTTACTGACTGAAAGTACTATAAATTGTTTTCTTACTTGTAACAGTCCAAAAGTTCCTAGTCGATGACAAGAAAACGTCACCTGATTTTCATGGATGTTCTGAATCATACAACCTTCATGTGACCAATCTCCATGGCCTCCTATAGGTAAAATACAGATTTCATGAATACTGTTTTAAAAACACGATACAAGCTACTTTTTTCATAAATTATTAGTAAAATATAATTGTTTCTGAAAGTTTTCATGAACTCTTTTACACTCTACACATTAAAAAACATAAATATCTGAAATAGCATAAAAGAAAGTTAACTAAATCAAAAATCACAGTAATAAAAATCTTTAACCTATATATTATGATGAAATTTTTCTACATTTACTATCTTTCAATACAATTAACTACCTGGTGACTGAGCAGTAAGTATGAAGGCTTATGATGCCAGAAATCGGGTTTTGATATCCTCACTGGCAGAGCACAAATAATCTATTGATATAATCTAACCAAATGATCATTTAGAAACCTTTCAAGCTACATATTTTAGATTTTTTATCAGTGTTTCAATTTGCATATTCATAAATACTTATTAAATTTCAATCTCTATATTCTATTAAATTTACCACTTCTGAATCATTATATTCTTTTAAATTCAATACTCTTTCAACCTGCATATTACATACCAATAATATTTACAACTTTTGATTGAAATCTCTGTATTCCATTAAATTTAGAAAATTATAGGCCATTATGTTTGTGATTATACAGTACTACTTGATTGTTAACTGTAAACAGCTTATAGTGTGATTTAAGATCTACAAAATAAACATTATATACCAATCTATAATCTGTTTCTTTCACCTGAGTGGCTCATCTTTGGTTCTTTGTTTTAAGTAAGTTAAATCTGGAATAAATTTGTAACCTTTTTGTATGCGTACAGTGAGTATTATTTTGAGCTTCACAGTAAGAGAAATATTTAGTGTACAGTATTTGTGCTTTTTAGTACAAATTATATTTCTCAAAGATAAATAATGTTTCTGAGTTAACTGTTGGTATATAAAAATTCATTTAGTTTTTTAAGTGAAAACAATTTACTGACAAACATGTATCACATAAACTGCTAAAAACAAGTAAATGTTAATTAGAACTTTCCTATTATAGTTATAATACAGAGTGGACCATAAGCAAGTTTACACAATTCATGAACCAATGGTTTATTCATCAGGTTATAGTATACAAAATACAGTGCATTGTTTGTACAACCACACAAAGGTGAATGAACAAGTTTTATGTTATATCAATCAACTTTCCTTTCTTAAAGTAAATGTTCAAAGTGTTTAACAACCTGACACACACACACATACAGTTTGTCATGCTGAATGACAAGCAACAGATTTTTTTTTTTTACATAATGAGAGGGCGCTACAAAAAAGAGAAGAGGTGGGAAAGATAAAAGCTGTTATACTAGTATAGATTTTTGAATAATATTTAATATTAATATTATCATTTGTAGTGACTTGGTTTAAACAACAATCATAACCAGATGTATTAAAATTGGTAAATAAAAATACTAGGTATAAAATTTTATATTAGAGTTTGGTGGTGCAATCTGTAATACAATGATAGATTAGGCTTAAAACATGTAATGGTACTTTTTAAGCTTACCTGTAATTTATCTTACCAGTAAATTGTGAAACAGGTTAAATACACTGTTTTATCAAACAAATACAATCTAAAGGCTAGTTAATTGTCTCTGTGTTTTAAGGATCATCTTGTTTACTTGACTATAGTCTAGATCCATTAGTTTAAATTCAGTTTATAGGTAGGTTATAAATCTGGCAATTATTACACTTTAATATTATGTTAATATCATATAAAGTACAGTCTAGTTATTTGTCACTTCTATAAAATTAAAGATAAAATTAATTACTTTCATGTGAACATAAAGTAGTAATAAAATACTGTAATATATTTGATTCTAAAACATTAGCCTTAACAGTGTTGGCAGTAGGCTACTGGTATTTACATTTAGTATTGAGTGTTTATTTCAAAGTTACAAATACAATGGTTAAGACTAATGTTGGAATTAAGCATTCATAGTTTGTTAAGTGTGATGGGTGCAATGAGTAGTTTTTATTTGGGAACTCAGGACTGGTATGTACTTTTAAGGAAGATAGTACTAGTAGTGAAGATGTGCAATTTGTATGTAGAGTTTGTAGGCTGGAGAAGAAGTTGGAAGCTATCCTAATTAGAGGAAATAGATAAAAAGAAGGGTAAACTGTGGGAAATGGCAGCAAGATTTCAAGAGGAGCTTAAGCTTTTACATGCAAGGGATACATCAGCCAACAATGACTTTCAGGAAGTTAGAAAAAGTACTATTAGGGCTAAAAGTAGTGGATTTAATTGTAATGAGCCTATTCTATTGGCTGAGAACTACTGGAGGGAAGGAAAACAAAAGGGTCAGAGATGGATGTGAATGATAAGGAGGTTATAGGTGATTCCTTGACAGGTGGATAGGATAGTCTGTAGGGTAAATAGGAATAAAAGAATTATATTATGCTATGCAGGGGCACAGGTGGAAGATATAACTGATAGAACAAGTGACATAATAAACAGGGCTGGCATGCAGTTTTTGTTGTAGGGGCTAATGATGTAGGAAAATGTAGGTCAGAGGAGCTAATGACTGCACTGAGAATGCACTGGTTTTATCTGCAAACAATACTATGTTAATAGGGCAGCTACTGTTCCTTGTCCTGCATTCTTCCTTTAGATTACCAGTGGCAAGTCCTAATGAGGTTGGATGAAATCACTGCCAACCAAAAAAAAGTGCACAGAACTTCTCCAATAACATGCCTGAGATGGAGAGTTTGTCATATGAGAGATTAAGATCCTTGAAACTGTTTTCTCTTGAAAAAAGAAAAGTTACAGGGAATCTGATTGAAGTGTTTAAGAATGGATAAGAAACTGATAGTGCTGATGCATCATACTTTTTCATACTTAATGGCGAGAACAATAAGACTGGGGGACACAAATATAAATTTTTGCAAAGCAGGATAAACAAGATATAATTTGGTTCATCATTTGTATACTATTTTAGATTGTGAATTTTTTTTTGTAGATTTTGTTTTGAATGTTGTTTAAAAAAGAATTAAAAAATGTGTCCTTTCATCTTAAAGTTTTGCTTCTTTATTGTTGTTTGTTACTAAGCGCAAAGCTACACAAAGGACTATCTGTACTCTGCACATCACTGGTATTGAAACCCGGTTTTTAGCAGTATAAGTCTGCAGACACATCACTGTGTCACTAGGAAGCATTCTTTATTGTATACCTAAAATCATGTAAAATGTACCTCATAGACAATAAAAATGATAATTGTTTTGTCTGTATTGTTCAAATAACAACATTTTCTTGTCTGTTTGTACAAGCTCTTGCAGACAAAGAAAGTAATTATTGAAAATACTGATGAAATTAAACTGTTTTTTTTTTATTATTATTTATCATAAACTTCTATTTTATATATCCAATTAGGTATAACTTGTTTTATTTTCCTCAGTTATTTAGATTTGTTATTTATCTTTACTTACTGAAACAGTTCTTAACCATGAAAATAATACAAAACACTGATGAACAGTAAAAGCAATGACTAATAGAAATATAACTTGTACATATATTCTAGACCTACACTAATGTAGGTGATAATTTTAATATTATATTTTTTTCCAAGCTCAATTTTGCTCTAATAATTGTAGTTTGTTTTCAATAATTAAGGAGTTGTTGTACTTGTATGTGTTGTTTGAGTAATAGTAGATTTACTAATGCATGCAATTAAAAAAACTTTTCTGTCATCTGAATAATTTGACATCGCAAACTCCCAGCCTACTGTACTCACTAACCCAAAATATCCTTACCTTATGTCTTCTCATATATGAATATTCCTGTAGTACTAAAACATTTTAACAGAAAAAGATAATACAAACGAAAACATAGTCAAAATAAACTACAAAAAAATCTTAGTTTTGTGGCATTTTCCCGAGTTTTGTAAACTTTGCAATAAAATCCTTTGTTCTACACTATGAGAACATCTACAACTCACTTTTTTTAGAAATAAAACATTACTGAATGCCCAAGTGTTCTTTACTGTACAATAACATAGACAGACAATATTATCTAATCAATCATGTTTAGCCACTGGTTCTACCTTGTTTGGAGGCTAAGATTTATTAGTTACTGTCCAGCCCACTCTCTGTGGTGTGATAAAAGCCACTAAACAGAAGTTTCATTAAAAGTAAAATAAGGAGAGAAACAAAACCTTGGATAAATCTAATTGTAAGGGATGCCAAGGTCTGGGTAAATATAAATTATACTTTGTGATGGGCAGAAAAATTCTAAAAATAAATGTGTACGGGCTTTCTAGAAGAAATTGATAAATATAGGATTGATAAAATTCCTTGTATCTGTGGTTGAGTTTATATTGGCCAAATGTGTAGAAACTTAAAATTCAGGATCAAGGAATATAAAAACGTGGTAGAAAAAAAACAAAGTAAATGAATTTGTATTAGCAGAACATGTAGAGGAAACAACTCATGTTAAACACTGAGTTGATAAAACAGGTAGAATTTAAAACTGAATCAAATATCGGAGAAACTACTGAAATTGAAAAAAAAACCAAAAACAAAGATGCCGTATTAAACAAGGAAACTGGTCCAGGTCTAGAAAGTACTGGATAGATATTTTGTAACTCTGGATAGTTTAAACCTAGATGGAATTATTGGTATATAAGTAGGTATATGGGTATAGAAGTCCTTGCCATGCCTTTACCATTACTCGTGAAGATGGTGTCATAGGACACTGATACATATGTAGAGTCATTTTAGGGAAAGTCCCTGTTTTTAATAACTACTTATTGTTTAATGATTTTAACGTTGTATTCCTTATTTATTCTTCTTCTTTGTAAATTACAATATATAAATTTTACAAAATATTAATTGTTAGATATTTTTCAACAAATAAATAGTTGAAGTACAGTTAAAATCATTATTTAATTACTTAACTTGTAAAATTTTATATGTAAGAGTGCCCTCTTGATCCTGGAGAGCTGCCCATCAGCCCATGTGGGGTTAACATGTGACATGACCTACACAGCATGCTCTGTGAGAGAATGTAGTGTGGGTATATATACACAGATACACCACATAGTTAAAATAGTAGTGTTGAAGTGTGTAAAAGAAGTCAAAACAACATTACTTATTTGAACTTCTAAGAAATCATTATATGTCACAAGAAGAATGAAAAATCGAAGCAAGAAATAGTGATAATGCTTGGTCATGAGCAAGTCACTGGTAACCTTATAATCTGACATGCAAAACTAATAAGGTGAAAGCAGTTTTGGAGTAAGACAAAAGGTTATTTTGTTGGGATTCACAGTAACTCTTCTGTAATGTTAGTCACACATGGCTAAAAGGTGAATAAAATAAAAATAATACATATATACAGATGTATAATTTTATGAGATTTAAGCTATTTAGACTAAACATTTGTAGTTTCTTGTTATAATTTGTAGTCATTCTAGAATGAAAAAAGTGTAATCTATATCTATTTCCTAATTTTTTTTATTGTGGTTATGAGGTAAGTTAAACCAACCAAACCCATACAGAGATACAATAGTGAAAATAACAGATAAATTATAGTTTTTCTAAAACAAAACCTTTGATAATTATCTGAAGATTATTGGGAGGTTATAAGGATTTTGCATGTCAAATTTGACAATTTTCTGATGCATAAAAGTATTTTTAATCTTAAAACCAAAATTACTTTGTATATTGGCCGGTCAACATTTGAAAATAAAACATGCATGAGCAAATCATTACTTAAAAAATTTGAAAATCTTACTGTTTTAAAAGTTATAGCATGAAAACTATAACAAGCACAAAATATTACAAAGTCAGTCCCTGCGACTGAGCCTGTAGTGAGAGAGTTAAACCTGAATGGTAAGTTATTGAAGTAAGGCAAAGAATATTTTTTAGTGTATTTCTATAAAGTACTATTTAATATGAGCATCTTATTATTTTTATTTTCAAAGTACATATAACTTCTTTGTTTACTGGATTATTGCACTAGTCCAATGTTGTCATTTTAATGTTATTAAGATATATAAAAACTATGAGATGTATATATTATTACATCTTATAAAGTTAAAATTACAAAGCAGAGAAAATACCACAGTGTCATTGGATATTATGACAAGTATTATTTTTTACTTAGCTATTGTAATGCAGAATAGAAGTGATCACTAATTTAAGTTATCATTAACCCTAATGACAGTGAACTGTATAGTTACTGAAATACCAGTAAAATAAAAAATGATCCACACACGATTGATGTAACGTTTGAATAACTCTTATGAAGAAGTTGCTGCATTTATCAACCAACATCATCATGATATCATCATACTTGGGTAATATCTTGTGATTAATGTATTTACAGTTATTGTATCATCATGTTCTTGTGATATCTTCTGTACACCTACCATTAATATCTTGGTTCCACCACACTGGTGTGATATCATTTGTGTAAAGTGGTGCAGTCAAAGTTACATAAACAGGATCCGTTAAGTTTGTAAGGAAAACTTTGGCTGAAAGAAACAAAATGAATCATTATATGGAGAAAGATAAACAAATACAAATTTTTTGATTTTCAAATTTGTCATTGCACCATCCCTAAATGTACTTTGATATAACATAAAAGTACCAATCTCGTTAAATAAAACATTTATAATGAATTGTTTTGTTTAAGGCCACATTATTATCTATTTTTTATTAATTTATCCAATACTGAAAATACAGATACTCATAAATACAGGATGTATTAATTCAATAAAATAACATTTTTAAAGGGAATTTGTTTAAGTAATGTTTCTTAACAATTGCAAGAATATTACCTTTAATTTCTTAAAGAAGGAATTGAACGTACCAACTTTACTGGTTATAACAGCTGAGGTGATGTCCTTGTGTCTAGCTAATTCTGCTGGCCGTGGAAACAAGATACTGTTTTGAAAAACAAGAAACTGTAATTTGTGACTGGTGGCCTTTGTTAAAGCCTCGGAGGAATCTGGCTGTCGGAATAATGAGGGCGGCAAATAAATGGAAGCATCAAGACTCTGAAAGAAAAACATCCTTTGTTGGGAGAAAGGTATTGCATCATTCACATGGCACAAGATAGAGGAGAAAGTGAGAGGGTAATATGGACACTGTAGGTCAAACAATTAATGATATTTTACAGTAATATACACTACAGTCATATAGTTATTTTAAATTAATTAAGAATCATTTTATTTCAGTGTTAAGTGACAAATATGGTGCTGATTGTAATGTAAACTGTTACCAATCTTATGGACTTTAGCATATAATCTAGGTAATATAAAGTTACTTGAAATTAAAGCTTGCATTTCTTGAAATGTTAAGTTATACAGTTTACTAATTTTTTTTACCATTGTATTGAGTTTGTTTATTGGATTAATTCTTCAGTTTTTAAATCATAGTCTTTTCTATTAAATAGTAATAAATGGCATGAAATGCCTTAAGTTAAATTGTATATAAGTTTGATCATGTGATTTTTGAGATTATACAGAGGTCTTAACGCATGAAAAATATTGCATTCCTTACGATGACACAGTAAGGTGTTGAAACATGTATAGTGCATGTGACTGTTCTCAGTTTCACAGTATTTTATTTCATCTTCATTTTAAATATTGATTGTGTACCATTAAACTTTGGCTTTATTTCTTTAATACATCTGTGTGAAAACTTACACAAGTGTAGTACTTTAAGCATTTCAATATATACTGTATTTGAACAAACAAAGGACAAATTTTCAAATAATGGTTTTTACATTGTGTAATACAAATAATACACAATTTTAATCAAACAAACATCAGTTAAATCTTACGAATTCTGGCTTGGTTGTTCTTAAACATAAAGTTAAAAAATAGGTTATCTGTGCTCTTCCCACCACTGGTATCAAAACTTGATTTTTAATGTTGTAAGCCTGCATGCTTAATGCTTATCAACTGGGGGAGAGAGGGGCACAAATTAAACTGAAAGCACCTTTTTTTAATGGCTATTATCTGGTTGCACATTAACCCTTTTGCAGTGAGCACCCTTTAAACACAAATCACAAGTTCATTCAAAATTTAATCAAACACCTTTACTATCAATGTATGTGATTGAAATTAACGTTATAATGTATGTTAGGAGTCGAAATTTTATGTTATCTAAGTTTTAAGTCCTTTATTTCAAAAGAAATTTTTGAAAAACTAATTAAAACTGTAGATGCATTCTCATGTGACCCATGAGCTATGAAAATTATCTACTTTGTCACTTCGCATCTCCAATAATATAATTCCAGATGTGTAGATGTATATATGTATGTCTACACAATAAGATGTTTACTTAACCTACTGACACGTATACTTCAAAGCTCTCTGGATGAATACAGTTGAAACAAGTAATAAATTTTGTTAACCCCTGATAGGTGCCACACCCACCTTCAACAGATTTGTTTGATCTATATAGCCTACATATAGAGGTTACATACGCATGTATATAGCCAATAGAAAAAACTCATTTTAACTATAATCCATACAGTTTTTGTCACTGGGTACCTGTAGTATTGTTGGCTGCTTTATCAACTATAGCATTTATGTTGTTTCTTACCTAAATATGCTATACTGTTAAATTGTATTTAGGTCTTACTATTATATTTTAGTTAATTATGTATTATTTATGTTTAAAATACATAATTGAAAGGTTAAAACCTTTTTAAATATACAACATACTTTGCATCAGTTCTCAAGGCTTATGATATTATGCAGTGGATGAAAATTTTGCCGAAGGGTTGTGCATGTCTGTCATAGATACTGTAATATGCCTCGAGGACATTGTTGAATTGTGTTGAGTTGAAGAATAAATGGTAAAGGACGAAAAAAACTAGATGTGAAAAGTAAAAGACCTGAAATTATGAATATAACCAAAAGATCTTTAAAGATATCCTACAAAAAATTAGAAGGTGTACTTTTTTCTATTTAATAATTTTAATCATTTCATTGCATTGTACGTTGATGATAATAGCTAGAGTTAATGATATGGTAAAGAAAATGAGAAATAAAATATAAACATTTAGGAGGTTCTAGAGGTTATTGAAATGAAACTTGTAAACTATAAGATGAAGTATTTCTATACTTAAAATGAAAATCACCTTACACTGGAACCATTCAGAGTTTGAGTGCAAATAACAACTATAGATAAATAACATGTTTTTATTAGGAAGATGTAATTAAAATACTGTCACTTTTATGTACAAGATACTTGTAATCTTTAACAAAATATTACCAGGTTTTGTGAGGATATCTCAGAGTTACCATATGTATTATTGTATAAATGTCTTCCCCAGTCCAGGTGACGTAAAGTGTATAACCCTGTTGGGAAAGGGTTAATTAGTGAAACAATACTTAAATGTCTGTACTATAAACTAAGCACAGAAATCATATTTCTGTACTTCCTAACCTGTGATTTACTTTCTACTGTAATGTTATTTCACCTCTTCTATAATATGTGGGCTCTTGATTTTTCCAAACAAGTTACATCATACTTTCACAGTATTATCTGACTCTCTGAGACATCTGGTGGTAACCCCGTGTTTTTTATTTGGAACTTTATTTTTAAAAGAAAATATGCACATGTCAAAAATATGTGTGGTTTGTTATAACACTGTAGGTGGTATATAAACCACACTATCATCTTGGCTGTTTGATCTGTATGAAAGTGACTTTAGTTGAGAGTTTCTAATTTTGTTCATATATGTCTTCGTGTCATCTTAGTCAGTAGAACCTTTCCATTTGATGACTGGTAATAATTAGTGTCATCTTAGTCAGTAGAACCTTCCTGTTTGATGACTGGTAATAATTAGTGTCATCTTAGTCAGTAGAACCTTCCTGTTTGATGGCTGGTAATAATTAGTGTCATCTTAGTCAGTAGAACCTTCCCATTTGATGACTGGTAATAATTAGTGTCATCTTAGTCAGTAGAACCTTCCTATTTGATGACTGGTAATAATTAGTGTCATCTTAGTCAGTAGAACCTTTCCATTTGATGACTGGTAATAATTAGTGTCATCTTAGTCAGTAGAACCTTCCTATTTGATGACTGGTAATAATTAGTGTCATCTTAGTCAGTAGAACCTTCCCATTTGATGACTGGTAATAATTAGTGTCATCTTAGTCAGTAGAACCTTCCTATTTGATGACTGGTAATAATTAGTGTCATCTTAGTCAGTAGAACCTTCCTGTTTGATGACTGGTAATAATTAATTGCACACACAAAAACTGCACCAATTCTACATGGTTAACTTCAATAAACTAATTAGAATACTACATACAATCAGTAAGCATTTTATACATTTATTAACTAAATAAACAATAAGAAGATGTCAAACAAATAAGACAACATGGCTTTTAGAAATCATCAACTCATATCTCTTGTGTAAAGAAACCCCCAAAAAGTTAAAAACAAAGTTAGGTTTATGAAATCTTACCTGGTCTTCATTAGTTCTCCTCAATGTGCTGATGTTCACTGTGTGACAATGAAGTGATTTATCATTGAAAAAACCACGACTATTGGGCCAAAAATGTTGACCATCAGTTGGCTGACCAGCCATTCTGACTGTATGTGATATGCATGCCATTCCTTGAAACACTTCAGGTTTTACAATAAACTCTTCCATAACAAGGTTACTCCGATAACGATTCAGGGCTGTGTCAACTGAAAGCTCTGGTAACTGTCTGAGAACTCCAACTAGCCTGAATTATACAAACAATTAACAAATGAAATTTATAGAAAAGGTTATTGTTGAAGAACGTATTATATCTCATGATAAAAAATAGCAATAATTTTATTACCTATGCTTGGACTTTGTATTTTCATCAAGGTACATGAAATGCAGTTGATATTTTAATCCATTATCATGAGAGAAATGTTTTTTTTTGGACCAGAAGTTTCTCTGAACAATTATATGTTTAAGTATTTTATTACTAAAAAATCAGCAGTTTAAATGAAGTTTAATGAAAAAAGTAAATTTAAAATCTAATTTCAGTTTTAAAAAATAATATGCATGCATACATTTCTGTATTCATGCAAAATAATTAAAAGTATCTGTAACAGAGTGTCAGCTGCTTAATACTATAAAATATTGCAGGAAAGAAGAATCAGCTCATAATATCTCTGTAGACAGAAACAATAAACAGCAAAATTAATAATACCAATAGTTCTAGAACTTTTTACAACAGAAAACAGCTTAGAATTATAAGTTAATTTCAAAAGCTATGTAAGGAAATTAAATTTATAAGCTAAAAATTAAAATACTTATGATGCTAAATAAAAACTAATAATTGACAATAGGGAAAACTAACTTATTTTTATACCTAAAAATATGAAATAACTATCTATGTTTTCAGATTATCAAGGAATGTAACTGGACAGCAATGAAAAACATTAGTAAGGAAAGATACTGGATAACACAAAATAAGATTAGAAGGGAAAGCTACTGGATAACACAAAATAAGATTAGAAGGGAAAGCTACTGGATAACACAAAATGAGATTAAAAAGTAAAGCTACTGCATAACACAAAATAAGATTAAAAGGGAAAGCTACTGGATAACACAAAATAAGATTAGAAGAGAAAGCTACTGGATAACACAAAATAAGATTAAAAAGGAAAGCTACTGCATAACACAAAA
This sequence comes from Limulus polyphemus, assembly GCF_000517525.1. Lineage (NCBI taxonomy): Eukaryota > Metazoa > Arthropoda > Merostomata > Xiphosura > Limulidae > Limulus > Limulus polyphemus. The sequence continues at coordinate 186,982 of NW_013666895.1, read as the reverse complement.
ATAAGATTAGAAGAGAAAGCTACTGGATAACACAAAATAAGATTAAAAGGGAAAGCTACTGCATAACACAAAATAAGATTAAAAGGGAAAGCTACTGCATAACACAAAATAAGATTAGAAGGGAAAGCTACTGGATAACACAAAATAAGATTAAAAAGGAAAGCTACCGCATAACACAAAATAAGATTAGAAGGGAAAGCTACTACATAACACAAAATAAGATTAGAAGGGAAAGCTACTGCATAACACGAAATAAGATTAAAAAGGAAAGCTACTGGATAACAATAAAATATTAGAAGTACAGTCTGTTAAAGATTTAACAAGAAAAAATGCAAAATCAACTTTTTGACATGTTTTAGATGTCACATTTTAATATAAACATTACACACATTGACAAATTTTATATAGTGCTAAGGACAGATACAGAAACAGAAGAAAATACTAATATATCAATTTCTGTGTATAGTGCAACACTGCATTTAAATCACATGCTTAATGGTATTTATAATGTTTTTATATAACATGGTTAACACAAGAGCTTTACAGTTTTTAAATTACATGTAGGAAATTATTATATTTTATCTCACATATCTTGATAAAAAAGTAATTGAGGAAAAATGTCCATCACAAAGAAATGATAAAGTTTGTTAATTGTCACACACATTTTATTTAATGTATTATAAAATATAATATCCAAAACTCGCACAAATACGTGCACCAAAGAGACTGTGTGTGAAGAAGTAAACATGTCTACAAGGTGTTAGTACAACAAAAAAGCTGAATAAAATAAGTAATTAGATAAAACAATAAAAAAGATCAAAATTTTGTTATGCAACTTGAAAACCATTAAAATTAGGAAAAAAAAAAGACAAGTTAAATATCACATTCAACAATACCAATTCATTTCTCTTCATTTTAATACAAGTACAGTAGTTTCTAGAATTTAAACTGTTTCAAATAAAATTGGAATATTATTTACCCCCCCCCCCCCAGTGCTTCCCCGAAGGTAACTTTTGACATCAAGCAATTATTTTTCCCATCTTTTTGATACATTTAACCTTCCTTCCTTGTTTTAAAAAACTTTAATACATATTTTTAACGTGGTACAGAACAAGCATTTCAACAGTACTCACTGGTGCACCAATCTCTTGTGAAAAGTTCTCAAACTAAGTACATGAGCAATCAAACAAAACATTTAAAAAAATGTTAACTCTACGAATCCCCTATATGTTATTTCTTTATGAACGGAATTACAAAAGTAGTTGAAACAAATTATTAATATTATATCAAGTTGACTTGTGTTTTACTATACATATGCGAAAGTAGCCCACAAATAAAAAATCTGCTATTAAATCACTTAAAATTAAGCCTTAAATATGTTCCAACTTGTACTTGATAAATTAGTGACTTTCCATCTAAAAAACATGGATTTAAAAAGAAATAATACATAAAAAACAACATTTACCTTGAACAAGATCTATCTTCAGTCTGTGCTGCTCGTAGAAGGCGTCGATCGACATTCATTACTGCATTGATAATATCCACTAACATTTCAGCAATCTTTAAAAAAAGATATTTAAACATTTCAGATTGATTATATAGATTAATTAATTCTACACACGTTAACAATAACACGTGGAAATTACTATTATTTTAGCCAAGTTCATACCACAAAACTTAGAACTTTGTTATAACATGTAACTATTTCAATCCTGAGCATATAACCATGCCAAAAGTATCATGAAACCTATATAAAGTTTGATATGAAACATCCAGTATGCCACTCATTGAGTGTACAAAGTTTTACATGGGTCACTCAGCATGATTAGGGAGAGAAGTCACTGAGTATATTTTCGACAGCTAGAGCAATGTATGAGTATCAATCCTTAATTAATACAATTTAAATTCTTTACAATGAAAGAGCATAAAGGCGAGTATAAAAACAAGGATTATTGTTGTTGCTTCATTCTTAGTGCAAAGCTCATAGTGGGCTATTTGCACTTTGTCTAACTCAGGGAATCAAACCACTGATTTTAGTGTTGTAAGTCTGTAAACTTAGCACTGACCCATCAGGTGACAACAACGATTACTTCAAACAAACTTCATCAAAAAAAAGTCATACAATATGTTGTTAAACATGATTTTTTTAACAACAATCTAACTCAACTTATTAGAAATCAAAACTGTTTTTATTCAGAATGAGTGAGAAGGAGTCAGTTGTCCACGTAAAAGTGAAAGTGCAACCTCAGGGCATGAAAATGTAGAGCGAAGGTTCGCACCACCCAACAGAAAAAATACGACGCCAAAGCCAGCCCAAAGGGTAGGCCATGAAATTGATACACCACCCCACAATGGACAAACCAAAGATAAGGACGAGAATCCTCCAATATGGGAATATGCAGATAAGCATTGGAGACATCCATTTTGGTCATCCCAAGGCCTGGAGAAAAAGCCCACTGAAGAGTAAGGTAGGATTCCATGGTGAAGCATGGGGTGTTAACATATCAATTAAGACAGGACAGGTCCATCACTGGCCTCCAGTCCCCAGGCTTTTTGGGAACTACAAACAGGCGGGAGTAAAACCCCTATGAACCGCATGGAGCAGATTCGATAGCGTGTTGCGTGAGGAAGTCTTGCACCGCCTCAGATAGAAAACCCCTCAGGGTTCCTGTAAAGATCTTCAGACAGGAGATGGATTGAGGAGAGGTACTGCAAAAGAGTCCTTAGGGTAAGATGAAGGCGGGAATACTGGTTACGGGTAAGATGAATGGGAGATTCGAGTCACCCCCTCCAAACAGACAAAACTGAACCAAAATGGTAAGCAAGGGAGCAGACTGATTGGAAGCATGTGGGGGATGAGACATACTAATGTCATCATCTACTTGGGAGGCAAAATGCTCAGTGTGAACTTGAAAATCAGGGGACGGCGTGGAAACTATATAAGGTTGGGAGGCAGAATCATGTTATAGGAAAGGATTTGGGTCATAAGAAATAGAAGCAATAGACAAAACATCAAATACCTGAGATAAAGCCCATGAGGGCTGAACAAAATCATCAGGTAGGGTTTAGGAAGGCATGGCAAACTACGGAGTGGGAAACAAACAATCAAAATCCCCATGAGCGTGGCCAGGCTTGAAAGGCTCGGGAGGAAGTGGGGCAACAGCAGGAGACATAGGTTCTCCCATATAATTTGCAATCTCCCTGCGATTAAAGACTGATAATTCACCCGACAGGTCACTCACACCTGTGGCTTGAAGTAAGGCATCAGACAAATGAGATGTATCCAAAGTGGTAATGTTAACTTCACAATTCATGCTTGATATCAAACAAGCAAGCAAAACATTTGCGGGAAAACACGAGTAAATCAAACGCTTTCAAAAATAAAGCAAAAAAATATTCTTGAAATAAAGTATATTAAATTAAGTTAAACCCACTTCGAGAAGTAAGGACCAAAAAGAAAGATGTCTGAATTCAAGCACTGCCAAATGAGAAGTGATGGTTCGATAGTGGTGCATAGAGGGAGTCATGCATTATGTGATAGTAGTACTCTCCTATTGGTGGGGAGATGACACATAATGATTTGAAAGAGAAGCATGTTGGAATCTTTGATTCCAATAGAGGTGTGTGGAAGGTTTATGGCATGGATTATAAAAGAGTTCGCATATAGAGGGCAGCACAAAATTGGAAAAGCTAATCTTGTGAGAGGAGGGAAGTACAGGATCAAAATCAGTGTTTTGGCTAACACCTTCATCAGAATAGTTTTGAGCTCGGGTGTAAATCAATAAAGATATAAATTGAAACACTGATTAATAAATTATTAACATTTTTTAAAATTGATATTAGTGATTTTAATATCCGAGCAAAAACAATATCAGCTGCTACTGAAAACTTTAAGGAAAAAACCTGACTACTGATATATACACTGTGAAGTATCACCAATGTTTACATTATGAGCTTAAAAAGTTTAAATAATAAAACAGCAAGAGCAAAAAAACAAACCAACATGAAGATATTGACTAATTGTAAACCAACATGACCAAACATTCCAAATTAAATTAAATTAAATAAAAAGGAAAATATGAAACCATTTAAGTTTTTGACCTGAAAACTCAACCACATGAAATAGTTTACAATGAAGTAATTACAAAGCAGGGTGCTCATGGCCTATTGTAATGATGTATGGATGAGAGAGCCTATATTTTATAACCCTTTTTTTCCACCACAGGTGACATTCTATGAAATAGCCCTGGATTTGGCCTATTACTCTGCAGCTCAATTTCTACTGCAGGAGACTTTTACAATACACTAAGATCAACATTATTGCCCTCTTCTTTAGATGCTTTCAAAAATCCATAAGCTGTAAGTAGATGATGACATCTCAGGACCCATGAAAGGTGTTGGCATATGGTATAGCACAAATTCCTGTTTTTATTTGCATCTTGTGGAGGAACTGGCATGTTGAATTTGAGTGACATGCAGTCAGACATTTTGTCTTGATAGAGCCATATCCTACCGTATCCAGTTCACACAAAAATGATGTTTCCTTACAGTATATTTTTGATTTCTTTGAATGTTTAAGTTATGATTATAACTATAATCTGCAACCACTATAGACCATATAGGAAACTTTCTTGACATGCTCTGTGCTATGTTTGAAATTTTGTATCACTGGCAAGATGATGATAAATTGCCCAGACTTCAGTAGACATATAAACAGACATATGCTTCTTCGATTGTGATGACCTACTTCAATTTGCATGGCTTCTGACAGTTGATCTTTTATTTAGCAACATGCTTCAGAAGAATCTTGTGAATCTAAATCCATGTGAATTATCTTGTTTGTAGTTCCAAGAGAGATTCCAATTTTGGCTGAAAGGAACCATTGTATTCTTGGGTTACTTCCAAAGTCAAGCTGTTAAACTTTCTTCACCACCTTCAATATTTGAATGGTAGACTGTGTCAGATATAAAATTGTTTAGTGTAGATAGTATTATTAATTAAGTTATTTTATGTCTGTAATTCATTGATGTTGAAGCTATCAAATGTTGTGTTTGGAATCCACTGATGTCAAGGCTGTGTATGGCGATTTCTAGAAGGCCTTAGTGACAGACATATAAATAATTGCGATCAGACAAGCAGAAACGGAGTACAAGTAAAGTCACATGAAAGAGAAGTTTGGTCAGAAAAAAGTTAGAAAATGTAAAGTTAACCACTGTGGGAGTTAATGGCCTAACAGTTGATATGTTAGAGTGAAAAGTTTAAAAGAGATAAGAAGAATAAGTTGTCTCATCAAAGGATGTTCTAAAATAATTGAACCTGCCTGTGTGTAGTACTTTGACAAAAGGGCAGATGATTATCAGAAGTTAACATGACAGCATAAGTGAATTGTGTATGGATAATATTGAAATAAAAATAGAGTAAAATAGTTCAGTTTGCCAACTGAATTCTAAAGCAATTGAATAGGCCTAAGTGGACTTTTGACTAGAAGAAGAGAACTGTATAGTGTTTAAGATACAACTAAGTATTAAGAATTTTGTACATACGTTCTTAACTTGTTTTGATTATCTATATTATTTTAAAAACAAGTGGAGTGCGTGCTGTTTGTTTATTGTCAAATTTATCACCAACAAGTTACAGACATCTATTGTAGAAGAATCCTTAGCTCAACACACCTATATATTTACATTATTATATATACTACTAAAAAGTAGTTTCTGACAGCCTGTTTGTATCCTTACTAAAATCATGCCTTTCTTTGTTTTACTGATATGCTTAAAATTCTATGCCTTGCATGTTTTTATAATTATGAAAAGAACTTTGTATCAGACATCTAATGTTACTTTCTAAGAATGAATCCATTTCAGGCACCATCTGCACCAAATCACCACACTTTAAATGAATTGCAACAAGGAGCTATTAACCTGTGTAGATGCAGACCAGGGACATGATGACTGGATATACAAGTTGTTGACATACATCATGAAAAGCCATGTGTAATGAGCAATCCTGATCTAATACCTACACCAATTAAATCATTTTGAATAAGATCCATTTAAGAGCATCATTTTCAAACCTTGCAAAGTATCAGCCATAGTCCAATAAATGCAGTGCTTATTGATCTATATTGGCAAGGTAATGTGAAATACATACAATCCACATGTTAAGTATGATACAACTTATCCACAAAGGTTTTCCAAATCTGAAACAAAAAGAAAGTAGTACAGTGAAGAGGTTGTTCTAGTTTTGGATAGTTGTGCAAAGGTACTCGAGGGCTATCTGCACTAGTTGCCCTAATTTTGAGTTGATATACTAAACAGAAGGCAGCTAGTCAATACCACTACCAACTCTTGGGCTACTCTTGTCTGACTTAATAGTGGGATTTCACTGTCACTGTTATAATGCACCCACAGCTCTAAAGTGAAGATCACAATATTTTCTTTTTCTTGCATTAACAGAAACATTACAATGGTCCTGTAGACCCACAGTCTAGCACACCAACCGAGATCAAATCCAACCAAAATCACAAAAAATGTCCATAAATTCAAAAGAAACATTGGGAAAATACCTAAAGACTGAATGAAATTCACTCCCATATAGAATTATATATTTCATTTAGTAAATGGTTAAACAAGCATTACTAAACATTAAACAATGAAAAAACAATTCAAATTACCTCTTTGTATTCAGGAACAAATTCCAGATAATTTTCAAGAGTTCTTGCAATAAAAACAACATCCATTTTGTCATGAAGTCTGTCACCATTGCCAGTGTAGTTTCTCAAGCCATTCACACTGTCAACAACGTTGGTTTTACTCAAGGTTAAGTTTGTCTGAAACCAAAATATCTTTCATTGCTAATGCAGATATTATTTTCAAATGATTTAAATCTACTGTTGTGTCATTTATCTGTTACAGAATACAAAATTTAGAACTGCCTTACAAAGTTTTTAGAATCACAAGTTTTTTGAAAAGCAAAAATCAGAAATTGATATTTTTTTATAATTTATTGTTAAACACAATAGGCTTTAATTTGCTATAAACCTGATAAACTAATATATTGAGCATGACTGAAACATTTAAAAAAAGTGTTGAACTCTGCATATTAGCTCAGGCTTATAAGTATACACAATTTATTTTTGTGAGCTTTATGTAACATTATAATACAAAAAGATTAAGCAAATAAACCAGTTATATTGTTTTAGGTCTCAGTTCCGAGACAGTAAAGGTACCTACATTTATGTTTTAGATAACTCACTCTGAGTCAGTTAAGTTACCTACATTTATGTTTTAGATAACTCACTCTGAGACAGTAAAGTTACCTACATTTACGTTTTAGATAACTCACTCTGAGACAGTAGTTACCTACATTTATGTTTTAGATAACTCATTCTGAGACAGTAAAGATAAAACACTCAGATATTAGTGAGCTCACTTGAAACAGAAAAGTTATCTACATTTATGTTTTAGATAACTTACTCTGAGTCAGTAAAGTTACCTACATTTATGTTTTAGATAACTCACTCCGAGTCAGTAAAGTTACCTACATTTATGTTTTAGATAACTCATTCTGAGACAGTAAAGTTACGTACATTTATGTTTTAGATAACTCACTCTGAGACAGTAAAGTCACCTACATTCAGGTATCAGAGAGTTCACTTGTAACAGTAAAGTCACCTACACTCAGGTATCAGAGTCCACTTGAGACAGTAAAGTTACTTACATTAAGGTATCAGAGAGTTCACTTGTAACAGTAAAGTCACCTACACTCAGGTATCAGATAACTCATTTGAGAAAATAATGATGCCGACACTCAGGTATTAGAGTTCACTTGAGACAGTAAAGTTACTTACATGCAGATAAAACCTTACATATTGCCATACTTTATAACAAAGTTAAGTGATAATATGACACTAGGGTTTAAAACAGCTCAAAAATACTTTTAAGGCAAGTTTAAAAGGAAAGAGTATATACATTAGTTTGTTCTTACTTACTTTAGAAAACTGATACAAAACTTTTGTTACTTCAGAGACATAAGGACACCCTGACGTATTCAAGTCTTCCCACACACCTTTCGCCGTGCAGGTATGATAAGCATGTGCAATACCATATCCTAAGGCACCAGATGGCGTTCCCATACACTGAAGCTGCACAGTTATTCCTGCCAGTGTTTCGGGCCACACATACTGCCCCTGTAACAATTATATGCAATGTCTTGTTTGGTGACTTCAATAATCAAATCTCAACACTAATCATACATTGAAATAAATAGTACAGATATATCTCATTTGTTACTTTTAACAATATATTTCTATTTTCTGTTTAAAATAGATTTTAAAATCACAAAAACATTTGTAACTTGAAATAAATATTTGTTTATTATTTTTTTACTATGAAATAAAGTGGCTTTAAAAGGAACAGATAAAGGTAATATCAGATATTACCTTTATTTGATCTGTCCTTGAAACAGAATACAACTTAAAAACATATATACCTTTAGAATAATAACCTATACTCAAAGAGACAGATAATACAACTTAAAAAATGTACCATTAGAATAACAACTTGTATCAAAGAAACAAATAATAAAATTTCAAAAGGTAAAAGCATACATATATGCTTTTAGAATAACAACTTATACTCAAAGAAACAAACAGTACAAATTTAAATAGGTTCCATAAAAAATACCTTTAGAATAAGAACTTCTACTCAAAAAAAACTTTAAGAGAACTAAGTTACAACAACAAGTATATTTTTTTTCTCTTTCTCTCTCTCTGTTTACATGCATATACATGTATGACAATATCAAATGTATCAAACCCTTATAATAACAAAGCTACACAAAAACAAGAAAATTGTTAAATTTCTGTACAATAGATTTGATAAACCACACTTAAACCTTATTATCTGAAGTCACAGTGCGTGGACAACGACCTGCATTTTCAGCAACAACAACGATTCTGATACCAAGTGATTCATTCCCTCTTGATGTCTCTACATGACACATCCACGACCCAGAGTGACCTGTCTGAAGCTGCCTTAGAGACAGGGAACTAACAATGACACTTTTATCTGCATTCATATGTTGTTCAATCAGAACACTTCCTAGTGGATCGGCCATGATTGTTTCGCCATCCTGAATCCAGGTTAAGTGAGTATCTTGTTCTATGTTGGATACGCGACACAAGAAGGTGAGAGAATCTCCTGCAAAAACTAGCTGGTTCGTTTTTGGCTGTAATTCAAACACTGGCAACTGGAGAGGCCAATCTGGAAAATTAAATACAATATTATGTACAACTTATTGAAGTTGACAAGTTCCCATGTAAATTTTCATAAGGTGTACTACATTTGTACGTGACAAATTAGATCTGTGAAGATCTACCACACTTTTGGGTTTGTTTACACATTTAAGTGGTATATTTTATCATACTTCTTGTCAATAATAAAGTTAATGCTAATAAATTACACTAACTTACATGTCATCACTTTTATCATGGTCAGCTTCCAACTAATTTCACACTAACTGAAAATCACATTTTTTTCAGTTCATTATGTTGTTAACTTGTTATTAATAATAAAAACAACACTGCTTTCATGCTTAGTTACTATGAGCTCTAACTTCACAAACCAGCATTCACTTCTCAATAACAGCATTTCAAAAACAAAATAGGTTGTATACCAAAAGTAATAGAGCATCAGGTGGATTTTAACTGATGAAACATTTACTTCATACAATAATTCATGAACTCAGTGTAAACAATAAAGAATGCTGAACAATCTTGTGATATATAGTATGTGACAGTAAAAAATACAAATTTTATCTGAATTTCACAAGTATTTCTAATCAATTCACACAAATATATACACAGATTATACCCATAAGTATGCACAATACATTTATTGGTATCTTTCTACTCACTATACATAATTATATCTACATAAACAATTCTAAGTACATTAACACTTAATGATTGCTTACATAAGATGATATTGTTGTATTCTTAATTCACAAGTTTAGTGAGAAAAACACTTGCTTCTAATGGATGTAAATGTACAAGCAACTGAATCTGCATCTTCACTATAAACTCTCCTTTATTCAGAAGTAACATAATACTAAACTGATAGCACTTCTAAGTGCTCATGCACAATGGGTCTGTTACCAGTTAATACTGTAAACAACAAAAACTGAAATGATATGTCACCACTTTAGTCTGTGTTGAATCAAAATTAAACTGTTACCACTTTAGTCTGTGTTGAACCAAAATTAAACCTGTCACCACTTTACTGTGTTGAATCACAAGTAACCACTGTACTCTGTTGAATCACAAGTAACCTGTTACCACTTTACTGTGCTGAATCACAAGTAACCACTTTACTGTGTTGAATCACAATAACCTGTTACCACTTTACTGTGTTGAATGACAAGTAACCTGTTACCACTTTACTGTGCTGAATCACAAGCAACCTGTTACCACTTTACTGTGTTGAATCACAAGTAACCACTTTACTGTGCTGAATCATAAGTAACCACTTTACTGTGTTGAATCACGAATCACAATAACCTGTTACCACTTTACTGTGTTGAATCACAAGTAACCTGTTACCACTTTACTGTGCTGAATCACTAGTAACCACTTTACTGTGCTGAATCACAATAACCTGTTACCACTTTACTGTGCTGAATCACAAGTAACCACTTTACTGTGCTGAATCACTAGTAACCACTTTACTGTGCTGAATCACAATAACCTGTTACCACTTTACTGTGCTGAATCACAAGTAACCACTTTACTGTGTTGAATCACAATAACCTGTTACCACTTTACTGTGTTGAATCACAAGTAACCTGTTACCACTTTACTGTGTTGAATCACAAGTAACTTGTTACCACTTTACCTTGTTGAATCACAATCAACTATAAGTGTCTTTAAATTTTGTTAATTGTAATCAAAAAGACATGTAAAATTTCCTTTAAACAGAAGTTTAAAATGAAAAAGAAATGTTTATGAAAAAAAAATTCTTACTACAATGCATGTCATGTTTCTTCATTTCAACAAGCTGAGTATTCTCAAACTCATGTGGAATCTTGCAAGTAGATTTGAGAGTTATTCGATTTTTGTCCAACACTGCCCAGGCAACAAGCCACCATAACTGGCAGTCACATATTAAGGGGTTTTTTTCAAGACCTCTGCAAAATAAAAAAAACAAGTACAAATTGAAATAAAAACAAACCAAGTTTTAAATTTCCTTAATTTGCAATAATTATAATATAATAGGAATTATCATACAATAGAATCCAATCTATTTCTATTTTTCTTTTGTGTTTTTTGTTGCCAAAACTTTAATGTACGTGTGCTGATCCACAATCTTCTCGAAAGGATCAGTCTGCTAGGCGGCACAGAAGTTGTAGGGTTACTACACACAAGCATGCTAGAGAAAGCAATCAAGGTAGTAGATATAAAGGGGTCCAGACTCCCTCCTCTAGTTTCATGGTTGCTAATATGACATTAAAGTTATTAATTTTTAGGAAAAACATTGGTGGGGGTTTAGATCAGCTGCCATAGGTCCATACATGCTTATACAACACTAAACAAAACAGTTATCAAATAAAATTAGAAAAATAACACAATACAAAAAACAACAACAGTAAATTTACATTTTATTTAACACTTAAGTAACGAATGAGGTGGTAGCAGGTGCTGCCAGCCAGTTGCCTTCCCTTCAATTAGTTGTATTTGCATGAAATTAATCAATCAATTGCAATTTCGATTAATGTACTATTGGAATAATCAGAAACAGTAATAATCGGTTTTGATTAGTTGTATTTTCATGACATTAATCTCTTATTGCAACAATTTAAAACAGTATCAACTGGAAACACTAATTAATCAATTAACTTGCCCAGCTCTACAATGAACATGCATGGTGTAAAATAATTTCTTCATGCCCATTTTTAGATATGTATTCATATCATATAAATAATTAAAATGCAATGGTTCATATTTATAGAACTAAAAGTTTATTAAAGCCATCAACAGCTTCAATTAAAAACCTCCTTTCATGTTATATATTTTGACACACTTTTTTTTTCGTCTTCACGAGTTATAGTACAATTTATACTTCCTGCATGTCAATGAAGTATTACGTTTCAGAGTTATTTACACAAACCACTGGCCAATGTTCCCAATACGTCCCACCACATATCATTTTAGTGACTTGACGGTTCTTCATCTTGATTTAACATTTGTTTTTCTTTTGTAATTTAAATTAGATTGAGTCATTATTGACTTTAACTGTGTATTTGAATGCACTAAAATAAATGAATAATTTTAGATAGCACATACAGATTTCCTAAATATCATGCACAGAAATGTTTGTATTGGATATAAAGGAGCTTGTTCTCAGGCTATTCAACTTTGCCTTGAAACATTTTTTGGGTAAAGAAAAGATTATTCTATTATATGATGTTAAAATTACCACAGTTTTCAAATATTTCATACTTTTTGTGCTCACCCATTTCAGAGCAACTGGGCATAGATTCTGAGCTTATTTCACTAAAAATCAATTTCAGCTTTCTATGATCTTCTAAGTTGTTGGAAAATATATTTATCTGTTTTAGATCTACCCGAAAGCAAACGTTTTGGAAGGTAAAAGTGTGTATATTGAGCAGAGCCTATTCCCATCTAGGTAAAATAATATACCTACTATTGTATAAAGCTCCAGTCCAATACCATATTTTAGACATACTTTACAAAATTCTTCTTGCTGTAAAATTACAAAATACTACTAAAGATAAAATTTATGTTCAGGTGAGAATTTCTATAATCTCTCAACCATAACCTACATTGTGCTCAACATTAAGCGTGCATATTACCATACTACAGTATATAAAAATACATCAGTAAATATTAAGCATGCATATTACCATACTACAGTATATAAAAATACATCAGTAAAATAAAATCATGCTTTTCCAGCTCTTTATTTGCTACTAAGGTCCAATCCAACAATGAATAAAATAATTTCATTGTTATGTTTCAGTTTTTGTTTTATGGCATTATCACACATTCTTACATCCATATGATTGTTGCATAGAACTTTGGGTTGTACAGCAAAACCCCAACTGGTTGTAATACAACTCCACTAAATCATATAACTATCAAAAACAGATTATAATTTATGAAAGGGATACTAAACAATATACATTACCTATACATTTTTACATACATAATTCTTTTTATAGTGGTAAGTCTAAAGTTTTAGTATCTCATTGATTAGATAAACTAAATAATGATGTAATTTATATACTAAATAATGATCTAATTGTGAGGTACTTCTGAAATATGCTCTTCGTATTACAAAATGAGTATGTTTTCCTTGCAGACCGGATGTTCTAGCCAATCTGTGACCTCCAAAGTTTCTTGTTCACGGTAGTCCATCATAGTCATAACCTCCAAAGTTTCTTGTTCACAGTAGTCCATCACAATCCTAACCCATAACCTCCAAAGTTTCTTGTTCATGGTAGTACATCACAATCCTAACCCATAACCTCCAAAGTTTCTTGTTCACAGTGGTACATCACAATCCTAACCCATAACCTCCAAAGTTTCTTGTTTGAGGTAGTCCATCATAGTCATAACCCATAACCTCTAACGTTTCTTGTTCATGGTAGTCCATCACAATCCTAACCCATAACCTCCAAAGTTTCTTGTTCATGGTAGTACATCACAATCCTAACCCATAACCTCCAAAGTTTCTTGTTCACAGTGGTACATCACAATCCTAACCCATAACCTCCAAAGTTTCTTGTTCACGGTAGTCCATCATAGTCATAACCCATAACCTCCAAAGTTTCTTGTTCATGGTAGTAAATCACAATCCTAACTCATAACCTCCAAAGTTTCTTGTTTGAGGTAGTCCATCAAAGTCATAACAGAATGAAGTAAATCAGGACAAAATTGGGTCTGACTATATTCACAAAAAGTCCTATATCTGGGCTAAATAAGCACATCAATGGATCATTTATCAGTAATTCCATTCCTTGAAAAGACAAAAAAAAATCTGCACATCAATTCACACCAATGCTTCTGCATACTATATCTGAACTGCCACTATAGCAATTTTCCATGGAGCATTTTGTTCACCTCTACATTACCAAACATAAACCTGCCAATCACTAGTTGAGGCATGCAACTATGACTCATTTGTAAAGAGTACAGATACAACTGGTTGAGGCATGGAACTATGACTCACTTGTAAAGAGTACAGATACAACTGGTTGAGGCATGGAACTATAACTCATTTGTAAAGAGCACAGATACAACTGGTTGAGGCATGGAACTATGACTCATTTGTAAAGAGCACAGATACAACTGGTTGAGGCATGGAACTATGACTCATTTGTAAAGAGTACAGATACAACTGGTTGAGGCATGGAACTATGACTCATTTGTAAAGAGTACAGATAAACTGGTTGAGGCATGGAACTATAACTCATTTGTAAAGAGTACAGATACAACTGGTTGAGGCATGGAACTATAACTCATTTGTAAAGAGTACAGATGATCTCAAGTCTGAGAAGCTGTACACTCGAACTGCAATATTTGAAATTTTCTCAAAGTTCAGCACAACTAAAGTCTGTTCTTAACTTTTTTTTGTCTCCATTGACCAATCCAGTTGATCCCCTGAAGTTCAAGTTCATTCTAAAGGTAGTGAATGGTCATGTTAATCAACAGTTATTGTCATGCATAACTCACTTTACAATACTTGCCAAGTGTATAGAATAGTCATCAAGTACACAACCTTCCCACCAGGGACAGGAATATAGCATATCCAGCTGTCACATGTTTATAATTGCTCAATTTCTGTACTAGAGCTGGACAATTAGTGGAATTTGAAAAAAATTTAACTGTCTGGCTCATTACTCAACTACATTCAACTAGTTGATTATTCTCAAGAGACAGCATGGGGTAAAAACCATTTATTTAACTCTAAAAATTGGGTTTCAAAAACTGCAATGGACAGATCACAAATTGTGTAGCTTTGTGGTTAACAACAAACAAACCCAATGGTAATATTTGGATTACTTGGATAGTTTTAAAAATTGAAAATTCTAAGGACTGGAAAACCTAATTTTGATTAGTTGATTATTTTAATGAGTTGTGATGCTAATAAATTAAGCTGAATAAACTTGGATTGATCAAAAGTAATAAAAAAAAATTATAATGGCAATATTTCAACTACTGGATAGCTGGAAACAATAATTTGAATTAGTTGATCATTTTAATGGCATTAATCAATTTAATCATAATTTGAATTAACTGATTATTTTACATAACACTAATGGATTTATTCAATGCTCATAAATAATTGATTTTATCTCTCAGTTCTAGTCTGTACTTCAATTACGAATCACCTCTCAACATCAGCAGGAAATATTGCCAATTATACACAAACAATCACCAAAATTGAATTGATTACCAAAGTCCCAACTCCACAAATTTTTAAATCTGGAGGTGAAATATTGGTACTGTCTATTCAATGTAAATAGAATGTACAACATACATCAAAACAGAAATGTGTACGCTGTATCATTAAAATCTTAAGAGGTTACTGTCCTTAACTTTGTTTATTTCATCTAAATTTTACCTATCTTTTGACTTGGTGGTAACACCAGTATATTTAATTATAATTCTGTTTGCTTATTTCACATTTTTTTTTCATAAACAGTCTGATTTTGAACTTTGTCAAACATAGTGATACCATTTAAGTATTTTGTATTGTTTGTCTCTTAAGAATTGTTTGTTCAGCTGTTTTTATATACGATACTGATCCTAGAACATTAAATCAGTCATATAACTACTTACTAATCTAAAATTACTGTAAGTTAATAAAATCAAACAACAAAAAGAGTAGATAAAAATACTTTCTACACTATTACTAAATGGATATATTTTGGCCTTGATCTTTGCCTGAAGTGGGCCTAAGGCTGAAAAGTTGCATAATAAATCCATTTAGTAGAGTGTAGAAAGCATTTTTACCTACTTCATTTCATCATTTAATTTTATTAATGAATTAAAACTCTTAAAAGAGAATTATCTTTGACTGATGAAACTATACCAAATTACTGCAAATTGTCAAATTTTAGTAAATAATAATGAACAGGGTTTGTAAATAATAATATAAATAAAGCTGAAAGCATAAAAAAAAAAAGTATTTCACAAAAGAAAGTTATCTATTTTTATCCAAATAGTTTTCTGCTTCAGTTTGCAAAGCTTTTGCAACAACTGTTGCTTCTAACAGATCTCATAGATAATAAACATTACAGTTTTATAATTTTCACTTTGAGTTCTGCCAATTATTTAAATTTAGAACTTTCATGTTTACATCTTTTGTTATAGAGCTTAGTATTAAATAATTTAATTCTACTATAAATCTTACCAGATTTTATGAAATGCAACTGGATTTATAAATTATAACCAAAAGGACCACCAAGATCACAGAAATCAGACTTTCAAATATACACATTTATAAACTCCACATCTTTATTTATATTGTTTAATAAATATGAATTATGCAGGCATATCATGCATTTTATACCTTCTCATTTCAATATAGAATTTTTCCAAATTTTTAATTTGTTCTAGGTTTGTGAAGGTTTTGCCTAACACATGGTCATGAAATTCAGTTGATTTCCTTCTAGCTGCTTCTCTTCCGTTGTTATTTTACAGAGATAACACTTGTTCTGCCAGTGTGCACATGGCTTTAATGCTGCATGTTCTGCAAGAATGTCAACAACCAGTGTCCTCCAATGGTAGGCCATATATCTTGAGGTTTTAGTCTTCCTTATATCTGAGTAAAAATAACTAGTCACTGTGAGTAAATCCAACATTTCCCATTAAGTAAGAAATGTTAGACTATAACATTCAGATACCAGATCCTGAGTGCATTGTGTAGCAGGAATACATCTCGATGAAAGATACTGGTTTAATCCAGTGAAAAGCAACAGTCCAGAGTCCATATGCAAGTGCACACACAGTGTTTTGTGTCTCTGACGAACACAGATTGTTTTCATTGTGTATTACAATTTATGTCCAATCTATATATTTCTTTTCTCAGTTAGTCTAAGGTAAATTCAGCATTACTTTGTAATATACCTTGTTTTATAGTAGATACATAATACCTTTGTGGAAATATGACATGTAATTTAATTTTATGTAATATGACGAGAACACAAGACTCATACAACTCCAGATACATACACACACAAATATATAATTTTTACTTGTGTCATGATATACTTACATTATTCTAAGTGATGGCAGCTCCTTAAAGGATCCTTCTGGAATCCTACTTATTGCATTCCCACCTAACTCTCTTTTAAAAAAAACAAAAAACAGAACATTTAATAATGTTAAACACCACTAGATTTCACAATTAATAACCTGAAAGAATTGAGAAACATGTATATATGTAAAACATCACAGTACATCATGGCTGGATAATTTTTTTTTATTGATATGGTGACCTTGTTTAACCATCTGAATAGTTTGACACTAGTTTAAAACACAAAGTTTAGCAGAACACTGATATAGGTTATTATGTATATTACCAGTTTATATATGGTTCCTTTTTTTTACTTTACCAAATGAGATGAGGTTCTATTCCAGTTATATCTTTATTATTTCATCCTTTGACTTTCAGACATAATTCACCTTAAATGTAATTGCCAGCTTTGCTAAAATGTCAACTACAAGCTTATCTTGATCCACAACTGAAACATTACACATATGTTCTTGTGTGCATTCATTGAGCAAGTGGCTGGTTTCTCCTATATCATTTGGTAACAACTGTCATAAATATTAAACATATATTAAAAATTAAGATGCATGGGTAAAATGGTTATTAACATAATAGATTGATTTAGGGCTGGTTTCTCCTATATCATTTGGTAACAACTGTCATAAATATTAAACATATATTAAAAATTAAGATGCATGGGTAAAATGGTTATTAACATAATAGATTGATTTAGGGCCCTAAAAAAATGTCTATGATTAATGGCAAGTATTGTATCTGTTCCTATGACAACTATATATATGGTTGGTTGTAGGTTGGCTATGGAGTAAGTAAATTTTAATGTCAGTGTGTCGTTATTAGGAAATGTGATTGATATTACTGTTCTATGATATGAAAGTTGTCACACAGTAAAGGACTGATTTGGGTATGTAAAAAGAATATTACATAAATGTGTTTATTATTAGTGGCAGTAAAAGTGTGTTGATTAAAGTGAGGTTGAATATGTGCCATTGGAACTAAAATGTCTGACATGCTGATCTCAGAATTACTGATACGATTTAAACCAAACTGTTTCTGGAAAGCTGAATTTGAATATTTGTTGTATGTAACTTATCTTTAGTACATGGAAGAAAAATTTACATTTATGTACAGGATGAGATATTTTAATCCCAGTGAGAGTAGAAGACCATTGACATATAACAACCATGAAGATCTACAGTAAACACACTTGTCAAAATACTTCCTGACCTGCAACTAATGGAAGAGCATTCCTGACTTAAACAATTATGTGAGAAATATTAAATTAAAAATATGTTTATTCAGGTAAGTATTTCAATTTTTATGCAGGTATTCTTACATTTAGTTGATGTTCTTGCAAACAGAATACAGCCAGGCCTAGATTGCCTTAAGCATAATTGCAGTGGTTATTTAATAAAAGTTCATAACCTGACTGTTTGGACTACTGTATTGTTTCCCCTTAAGACAGAAATGGACAAAATAATAAAGGATAACAGTAAAGAAAATGGATTTAAAATATTGGTATTTCATGTTAATTTAAAATCCATGTGATTACAGTGATGTCACTGTCATTATCCATTAACATAACTGTAATAACCTGAGAACAATGTTCAAAGTTCACTTATGGAATAAAATTTGTAGAAGTTTGGAAATATCTGTTCTTGCTGCAGTGAGCCATGAACACACTGGGTGATCTTTGAACTCTACGACAGGAATATCTCATAAAATACAATACATAACACTTTTAAAAAAGAAATCACTGGAAATAAAAGCTCGTTAGAAGGTATGATGGTTACTTGACCTTTGACTCTAGACACTATGTGACTGCACCAATACTCTTACATTCAAATCCTCATCACTATCCTGCTCAACATTTTCTAGTCCATTGCTATGTTTGCAGTCACTGCAGTGCATGGTAATCCTGCTTTAATTCAGGAGCAGCCTAAACTCAAGCATTCCTATTTCTTGCATTTACAGTGCACAAACCCTCAAGACAATTAATATAAGCCAAATAACAATATGCCACTTTCAAGATGAAATGCTCATGGGTGACTAGACCAGGACAGTTTCCACAAAATCATGAACATTTCATTAATTGGGGCAAATTTCATCTTGACAGTGGTGAATCTTTCATTTTCTAGTTTTGACCAATTGGAACTTGGAGCACTGATGAATTGTTCTAGTGAGCAATGGTATGTTGCTCTCTGATATGCATCTTGCATTGCATGATGTTTAAAAGAGTCCCTGTTTTGTGACAGACCTGCCTCCAATGTGCACTTGAGTCTGCAGGTGATAAAACTGGCCTCATTTACATAAGTGCAATTCTTCTGCCTATCAAGAATGCAAAAAAACTTCAGTATATTGAACAAAAAATCTCATACAGATTCCAAACACTTCAAAGATTTGGAGAAATCTTGCCTTCTTCATTAAATTAAACAGAAATGGTAAAGCTTTGATCTTTCACTTCTTTTTGATAACACTTACACCAATACAGCTTGTGAATACACAAAGTACTACTGTGACTTAACACTTACTAGACCCATAACCAGTGCTGTGTTTAGTAGCTTTGAGCCCTCCCACAAAAATGATCTTGCAGCCGCCAGGAGGGGAGTATGATTATCCTGAGTTTTATTTTAATCAGTATAGTGTTTTCAGTTTCCTTACAATTTTACTTTATTTCATTACGTAGAGTTTTTTTAGTTGTATTTATTTTAATGATGTGTATTTGATTTGTTTTGGTTTGAATTTCGCGCAAAGCTACACAAGAGCTATCCGCACTAGCCATCCCTAATTTAGTAGTGAAAGACTAGAGAGAAGGCAGATAGTCACCACCACCCACTACCAACTCTTGGGCTACTCTTTTACCAATGAATAGTGGGATTGACCGTTACATAATAATGCCTCCATGGCTGAAAGAGAGAGCATATTTGGTGGGACAGGGATTCGAACACGTGACCCTTAGATAGCGAGTCAAGTGCCTTAACCACCTGGCCATGTCGGGCCGATTTGGATTTGAATTAATATTAAAGAACCATATCAAAATCTAATTGTTTTATGTTGGATTGCACTATGTTTCAATTAATTCTATGCCATTTTAACCATTTCAAGTTTTACTTTCAGTTTTAATTTTCATTATGTTTTGAACTTATCTTGAATTTTAGTTTATTCTGTTTTTATTTGTAGTTTTATTTCTTGAGTTTATTTTGTATTTCATTTCAAAGCCCATTCCCTTGACTGTGGTTTCGCTAGATAGTAGATAGGGACAGTGTTGATTTTTCCAAGCCCGTTCCCTTGGCTGTGGTTTCGCTAGATAGTAGATAGGGACAGTGTTGATTTTTCCAAGCCCGTTCCCTTGGCTGTGGTTTCGCTAGATAGTAGATAGGGACAGTGGGAATCTCGTTAATCCATTCATGCGCGTCACTAATTAGATGACGAGGCATTTGGCTACCTTAAGAGAGTCATAGTTTGACCATACAAGAGTAATTGTTATAGCATCAGTGGTGTTTCTAGGAGGTCTGCCCCCACAACACCCCAGTGAACACTCCCCTGCATGGTACCATGAATGTGGCCTACGTAATTAATTAAAGCAAGTGGACTTAATTAAATACTTCAAATTAGCAACTAGTGTTAATTTTTAAATCTCTGCCCTAAGAAAACCCCAAGACAAGGAAAAGTAGAGTGCAAATTTTACCCTTCCATAACTAAAGAATCTAATATATCTATATTCAAGTGTATTCAAGTAAAATTTTCAAAACATTCATAAAGGTTTCTGGATTTAGATGTCTTTGTTGCAACAGGAGTTATTGTCCTACCTATTTTTAAACACCACCTAAAGAAAAGTTCATATTACAGTAGATATTGAAAGAGTGATGCAGGGATCTGTGTGCATTATTATGATTAGGTAGATAATTTATCTCCCCTGAATTCTAGTGTCATGATGACCTGTTAGAAAAACACTTGAAAAAGTTTTATTATTAAAAATCCAATTACCCTAATTCATGATGACGAGAAACCCACTTGAAGTAAAAATGTATTGCAGAGACGGCTGGTACGGGTATTAAAAACGTTAATTAAAATAAAGTACTTGTACTTTATTTTAATTAAAGTTTTTAATATCCATACCAGCCATCTCTGCAATACATTTTTCCAGTTACCCTAATATTCTTTCTTCCATTTTTATACATATAATCAAATTCCAATAAAAAGCAAATTGACCATAATAGCAAGCGTATATACAACAGCTCCAGACTTCATATATATATACTTGTAAACAAACAACTTCATACACTGACTGTCACAACCAGAACATATGAAACACTTGTATGTTACCAATACTCAATCTAAAAGCAACCAACATCTCATCCTAACTGTCACAACTCATCTGCACAGAATACACATAGTTCTAATCTACTAGTATCAAGTTCTAGGAAAACAACCCCCTCATCCTAGATGTCAGCTCACCTATAGAGAATTATAAGTAATTAATATAAATCTCCAAGCAATCAACCCCTCATCCTGACTATCACAGCTCCCTTGTATGAAACAGTTTTTTGCTACTAGTACTCAAGCTCCAAACAAGTAACACCTCATCCTAGCTGTCATTCATGTACAAGTTGTAGTTCTATACTGCTAGTACTCAAGCTCTAAACAAAACACCTCATCCTAGCTGTCATTCATGTACAAGTTGTAGTTCTATACTACTAGTACTCAAGTTCCAAGCAAACAACACCTCATCCTAGCTGTCATTCATGTACAAGTTGTAGTTCTATACTACTAGTACTCAAGCTCCAAGCAAACAACACCTCATCCTAGCTGTCATTCATGTACAAGTTGTAGTTCTATACTACTAGTACTCAAGCTCTAAACAAGTAACACCTCATCCTAGCTGTCATTCATGTACAAGTTGTAGTTCTACAGTACTAGTACTCAAACTCCAAACAAACAACACCTCATCCTAGCTGTCATTCATGTTCAAGTTGTAGTTCTATACTACTAGTACTCAAGCTCCAAACAAACAACACCTCATCCTAGCTGTCATTCATGTACAAGTTGTAGTTCTATACTACTAGTACTCAAGCTCCAAACAAGTAACACCTCATCCTAGCTGTCATTCATGTACAAGTTGTAGTTCTATACTACTAGTACTCAAGCTCCAAACAAGTAACATCTCATCCTAGCTGTCATTCATGTACAAGTTGTAGTTCTATACTACTAGTACTCAAGCTCTAAACAAACAACACCTCATCCTAGCTGTCATTCATGTACAAGTTGTAGTTCTATACTACTAGTACTCAAGCTCCAAACAAACAACACCTCATCCT
>NW_013666895.1:154350-163569 GCF_000517525.1 Limulus polyphemus | reverse complement strand
TTATAAATATATCAATTCATGTGAATATGACTGAAAAATGTCATTTTTTCTGAAAAGGTGGTGTCTATTTACTTGTGACCATGCTGTGTATAAGTAGTAGTTCTACAGTACTAGTACTCAAGCTCCAAACAAGTAACATCTCATCCTAGCTGTCATTCATCTATAAGTTGTAGTTCTATACAACTAGTACTCAAGCTCCAAACAAGTAACATCTCATCCTAGCTGTCATTCATCTATAAGTTGTAGTTCTATACAACTAGTACTCAAGCTCCAAACAAGTAACATCTCATCCTAGCTGTCATTCATCTATAAGTTGCAGTTCTATGCTACTAGCATTTAAGCTAGAAACAAACAACATCTCTTCCTGATTGTCACAGCTCATCTGTATGGAATAATTCTAAGCTACTCAATCCAAACAACTTTAAAGTTGTCAATGGCAATGCATATAGAATAGCTGTAGGTAACTTCTACCAAAGTCCTAAGGAAACCTAATATCTTTAAAGCAGTTTTCCTAGTTGTGAGTCACTACTGGTTAGTACTGAAAATGAGCTTATGGGTAAAAAAATCATAAGTTCATGATTGTTTTAATGTTTTATGAGAAATATTAACAACAGTACTTACAAACGCTGAAGTGATGACAAACCTCTAAACATTCCTGGTGTTATGGTTCCAATTTTATTGTCCGAGAGATCCCTAATGAGAATATTATATGGTTAATGTCAAATATGGCCTTCCACAAAATTTCAATTTGCTTATGTTAAAGATAAAATGCTACCAAAAAGTTTAAACTGGAACTTTTATTAATATAGATATAAGTACTCTTTAGTTAAAACTAACATAAAATATTACAAATGCCTGAAAGTTACTCTTAGCATTTCAGAATGTTATGTTTATTTTATAAATTTCTAATGTATATAATACTTTTTCAGTTTTTGTCTAATTTTGACCAGTCTCCTATTAATTTCCAAACTAGTGTATAACAAATAAAACTAAGCATGGAATTTGCACAATAAAAAGGATGATACTTAAGACATGGCCAAGCTTAAAGAATTGTTTGTTTGATGTTGCCTACTCACCCCTTTGAGGTATGGATAGGTAGGTAAGCTATATTTTTTCCCCTCAGGTTGCCAGCAGTAACTGGAACGTTTTAATAAAGAAGTCAGAAATGGTGCATTCTCAAAGCTTAAATGATTATGCAGGAATTTGTAGTATCAGTGACACTACATGCAGGAATTTGTAGTATCAGTGACACTACAGCATAACATTATATTACTTCTCTGGAAAGACAGCAACTAGCAACGCCTTTACTCTGTATGCTGGGAAACGTTTCAAATGGTTACATTCACTGTGTATATCCTTGTGCACATTTACAGGAAGTGTACTGCCGATGCATGTAAACAATCGCATAAGCAGCCGATATGTTTTGTGTAAAATGTTTGTTGATTTATAAATATTTTAAAGATGATCCTAAGATGACAAGTAACGTTCAGAAAACTAAAGAACAAAAAGGTTATGTGATGAAATGACCAGACAGGTAAAAGAAAGAGGTGGATCAAATTGTTAAAAAACTTTTTGAGTCAGGCCATTTTTTGTGGGTCAGCCACCAACATCAAACAAACAGAATTATATTTTTGGCCTAAACAACATTGTTTATTTACAACAAATGGGAACACAGATAAACGTTTTGGGATTCTACAAATATAATTGTTAAAAACAAAAAAATCAAAAATCAATTTTTCATAATCGCTATTAATTAATTCTAGTTTGGTCCCATTCTGGGATTAAATAACATTTTTCAACCCCAAAACTCATTTTTGACACATGCATGTTACCTTCCTGTGCTACGCCAATTGCTTTGTTTTACTCAAATGGATAAAATGCTTAAAAGTATTGGATAATGTTATTCCAAAACTGACTTAATGTGTCCTAATACTACTGCATTGTTTGTCCGTTGGTCACATTTGGCACTGTATTCACACAGGAAAATTATATAGTTCCTGTAACTTTTTTCTAAAGAAATCCGTTTAAAAGATGAATTTTTAATTGTTTTAATATTTGTTAATAATAAACTAATTCAGTTTTAAAACAATACATACATGAATTTTCAGCTTGAAATTTTCTGATCTACATCATTCTTTTATGTTATTTTTCCATTACAACCATAATCCCAACATGTTTGGGGTTGGCTAGTATTTTGTAAGCCAATAATATTTACACCCAGATGGCTGGTCCAGTTGGTAACCATACAGAACAAGAATGTTCAGTGATGGGGATTCAAATTTGCAACCTGCAGATCACAAATCAAGTACCCTAACCACAAGGCCCAACATCATTATTGTAACAAGAAACAGCCAACATCCTGTGAAAATTATTCATTTCCTTAACATTTCACCTTAGGACTTTATCAACAGGTAGATACCCTATTGAACACAAGCCGAGTCTTAACAGAAGCTGTTTGTCATATTAATAATGGGCTTGTATTCAGTAGGGTATCTACTTCTTGATAAAGTCCTAAGGTGAAATGTTAAGGAAATAAAGAATTTTCACTGGATGCTGGCTGTTTCTCTTCATTAAACATATTTGCACTCTAGTGTGCACTACAATACCTGAATTCTAACATCATTATAGCATCCATACAAGTTGAATTACTTGGGCAAAAGAAATAAATAAATATTTAACAAATAATACAAGAGTCAACTGCTTACATTCAGTTCTAACTAATTAAAACAAATTTAACTGTGTTTTGCAAGACAGACCTTAGAAACCTTATGCCCTCAAAGAAACTACATGAATATCAAACATATGAGCAATCAAATGAAAATGAAAAAGAATTTTTAAAATGATAACTTACAAACTCTCTAGAGATGTTAAGTTCTCAAATGCTCCATCTTCTATAACTCTGATTTGATTCTTTTTAAGGACTCTGAAAAATAAACCATGTGCTTTCAAAAACAACATTTCAACTTTGATACCTATCATAGTCAAAAAAGCACACTGAATTCTAACTGTAATGATGTGGTATTCAGGTATGCTGAGTTCTAACAGGTTAGCTACACATAATTTTCAATACATGATAGATTCTAGGATTAGTAAGCAGAAAATAAATTAAAAGTGAACAGCAAAGGAAAGTAAACATTTTTACTATAAATTTTTAGGGTGATAAATCACCAACCCATACTAACTTGTACATGTGTCTGTACCTCTCGACTTAAGTACAGTCCAATGATATCAAAACATGGTCATACAAAGAATAATCTCTTACAGATTGTTTTGTTTTAGAATTTTGAACAAAACCACACAAGAGCTATCTGTGAATATCTGTCTCTAATTTTGAAGTGACAAGCAAGATGGAAGTCAGTTAGTTAATAGCATTCACAACCAACTCTTGGACAGAAAAGAGGATTCAAAGTCAAAGAGAAGCAATGGATGGATCATTAGAAACCGAACTAGCCTGATTGAATTTTGGCCTCAGTTTTATGAATAAGTAAGCTCTCTTTTATAAGAAGGCTCCCAAGGCCTAAGATACGGTACTTCGGCTTTCGGTAACGCATTCAACTTGCCAGACTGCCGAGTATCAAGTGAAAATTGAAATACCAATTAGGCGATTACCGACGCTAATTGCATTAAGCGCTCTGATTGGTCAAGCGCATTGCACATTTGAATCCAAGGCAAGCATTCAAAAACTATTTTTTATTTGTTAAAGTTAGGTCTGAAATGGCCTTATTCTGCTCCACATCAAACAGGGATTGTCGTGTATTTACATGATTTTTCACTCTCATCCATTACTATAATTTATTTTTTTATTATTTAGGGAGCATTATAAATAGTTATGTTTTTAAAAGAAAAGAAAAAAAAACTACTATTGTTATAAACAACACATTCAACTGAACTAAACTATGCATGCCTATTTAAATATATTTACACATGGCTTGTGTATATCGTATATATACATATATATTATTCATACCTTCGGTGTATAGGACGCAAGCAGATTTTGACATCAAATTTTGGGGTAAAAAGTGCATCTTATACACCGAAAAATACGGTAGTTACAAAGCTTTCCTGTAAGACTTATGTTTATTGTACTCTTCTCTTCCTTCACTTCAAAATATACACTTTTTTCCAGGTTCTATGACATATATTTTAATTATCTAAACCATTATTTGACAAAAGCCTGTGTGTGTGTGTCTTCTCTTAGCAGGCAAACCATTGGACTAGTTGTCCCCAAGCTTAGTAAGCACCCTTAGTGCTCCCCTGGGAGTGACACAGAGTGATTGGCATTTTGGATCTGTCCCTATGTCATTCCAGGGGTTTCTATATGTTCCCTGTGCATTGTGTCCACTTATAACTGGTGAATTACTGGGACCAATAGTCACATAACATGAAAAGTGAGAAACAATTAACATTCAGATCTGGCTCCTCTATGTCCTCTTGGAAGCTCCTAAGTCTTCACCATGAGGTGAACAGGTACACCAATTAGTAAAATATTATGCATGTATATTTCAAGCAAGTGCTTCTAGGTAGCAAACAGGAAAACATCACTTCACAAAAACACATAAAATGTTGAATCATAACCAAACTGTTCTACTTTACAACCACATCTATACTCAAACAAAATAAAACTGCTACACACAAAAAACAACAAATAAGTAAATATAGTTATAAATGAGCCATTCATGTTTAATATTGATTCAAAAACTACTGGAAAATAATGATTAAACAGTGTTACAAAATCATTTTGTAACATTCTCCTGTTTCCGATTTTTATTAAAAGATTTTTTTAGTTATATTTCGAAAATGTATATCCATCTACCCATCACTGAAATTACGAGGAAAATTTAATAGATGCAGACCAACAAAAAACATTCTCTATATTGCTGTATTTGCACATAATATGTAGAGTGTATGCCATTAATTCAACTCAAGATCAAGGAAGCAATAGAGATTCTGCTAATAAAGAGAGAATAATGCATTTTATTACCTTGACTATGAATTTTAGTAACACACACGACTACAATTCTTCACCATTTCAATTGAGTTGACAAAGACCTAATGACTAAATTAAACCTACAGATTGAAATTAGCATAGAACTAAAAAAGGCTGACTAAATTAATATTAAAAAAGAAGAAAAAAGGGGAAAACACGTTTTTTTTGGGGGGGGGGGGACTAACTATTTGATCTGATGTAATGTAGGCAGTTTTTCTTACACTGTTCTTGAATTTTGGCTGTTATAGTTCTAGACTAATATCTTACAAATCAGATCATTTTCCTAATAAGTTAGATTTCATTTGTAAAAGGTATATGGTTTTCGATAAAAGCGGCACCTATTGATCAAACAGGGAATTAAGTTAATTTTTTATTTGATATATGTGTAATGCTGTGCCTTTCTGGATCATCTCACACGTCTTTTATTAACCTTTTCGGCGATATTCCATTAAAAGAAAACACTGTTCAGTGTTAAACTTTTCGAGATAAAACCTCTCGCTGTTATCTCTTTCAGCATTTTTTTTGTACTATATGATTTTCGGTTTTAAACATTTTCAGAACATTTCCTGTCGATGACACTCATGTTTCTGAGTTTTCGTTCGGAATGCGGCTTTTCCAAGTTAATCCAATCAATTCGGTTTTATTACAGTGCCCCCCCCCCCCAACACACACGCCGATAAAACATCACAGCCCAACCACACACGCTTCCGCGCATTTACATAGAACCACATTGCAAAGCTAAAAGATTTACTTACATATATAACGTCACATAATTAACCTTTGCCATTACTCAATTTTTACCAGCGAAAGAGGACCTACTTTCTAAAAATAACCAAGTAACTGGGCCTCCTTAGAACTTTTAGTGGTATATTTCCTGGCCTATTTCATAATCTTACTTCTGGTTTATAATTCTATTAATGTTACTTGAACGAAGAAGTCTACTGTACTTTCAAGTAAATATACGTTCAATAACCAAACAGTCCCAATTAGACTGTGACATGTTCGAAAATGAATTCAATTACTTTCCTCGAAATCTTGCTATTACATTAAGCAATAAAAGTACTATCCCATAGATGGTTTTGTTAAATGTCATCAATAGTTTTGTGCCAGTATTTTTACTGTATTTTCTTTATATTATCTTACATAAATTCACACATGTGCTGAAACAATATTTAGAAGCGGGTTACTACAAATATCACTCTCACGTGAAGAAAACGAGCTGTTTGTGGCGTTTCAGTTCTTGTGGTTCTATTTGCGGAGGACGGAGGGGAAGATAAAAAAGTTTAAAATAAATAAATATCTGTTCTTGTGAACTTGCTCACATTAGTTAAGCAAAAAGAAACTAACATTAGACGAACTACATGTTACATGTCCAAATAAAATTCAAAAATGAACAGGCGAACTACAAGCTACATGTCCAAGTATGTTTAACAATGAATTTCACTAATGTGAAAAAGAAGAAAGAAATGATGAGACTTTTATTTTGGGATATTTCGTTTTCTTGTAACTACTTAGGTCATAACGAAATCGTATTTCAGTAAAATACTATTTTTTTTCTCGAAGATGTCAATTTTATGCTATTAGTCACAACTAATTACAAGAGATTAATAACACCTCCTCATCTTATATCATGCGATATCTACAAAATATCCCTATCACAATTTCAACATCCACATAATTTATTATAGGTTTTATTTTCTAATCAACTGAAGTATGTCATGTTCAACACCAGCAACAAATGTTTTACTTTCAACGAACCCTATTATTTAAAGTCACTATTTGACAAACAATATCTGGTGTATTTACGTTTACGTGTATGTACACTAGTTCCACTCTCCCAAGATTAGATAGCAGATAATACTATGTCTGGCTGGTGATAGACACATATTTATGTCGGCTGTCTATAAAACTCTCGGCCCACTACACACGATGTCAACACTGCTTACAGGCTACGACAGTTAAAGTAAACAGACACTGTACATGTGTCTTCCGCCATTAAGGCGAAACTCGAAGTGTGCGTAAAGTTCACGCTTTGAGATTCTGTAGATATCATGATCTTTGGTTATCAATATTAGAAGGGTACGTACATTAACAGCGGTATATTATCTTCCCACTTTTAATTCGCCGTTGTCAATAACATTATAGCTGAAGCTTCACGAGATGCTAAAACCCAGAATGTGACTGTGTGAGTCTGTACATATCGTGGATAAAATCCTGCATACTGTTTCATCAGACTGAACAAATAGATTCACATATGCATTTTTTTAACATATATTTGCCCGAGATGACTGTTTTCGTCAATTTGACTGGTCATTTTGAACAAAATACTGATCAAATTGATCATGATGAAAACAACAAAAATTACTAGTTGAACAGAAAATGATTATAATTGCCTTGATCTAGCATAAGTTAGTTAAATACACCTGACTGGATATCTTGGCCAAACTGTTATTTTGAGCAGAAGCTGTTTGCAAAATTACGATGCTACACACTTGGATCGGCACATCATACAAAACGGGTGAAAACGTGCGTGTCTGCATTTTCTAAAGGAAATCGGGTCACGCTTATCGCTAATAAGTTATTTTTAATAATTTAAACAAATACTGAAAAAGCAAAAACAACCCTTTCCAAACTCACCGAAGATGTGTTCAAAATGATGTTTTATTGATTAACGAAACAGTTTTAAATTCACGGCAGCTAAAAATAATTTCCGTCGATCTTATCATAATTCTAAAAGCGTTAAAATACGCCATTGTCTCCATGGTAATATGCCATTGTCTCCATGGTTTAGATTAGGTCTATTAAAAGATATTCTACCTCCTACCGCCTTATCATTTGAATTCGAATAAAATTCGTTGATCAATGTAATATATTAAAATGTATATGTATAGCAACATAATGCATGCTGAGTAAGTTTATATATTTTTGCTTGATGATGTTAACCATCAAATTATTGAATTGTTTTCGAATGCTTTCACTATTGGTGGGGGGTCGTATATTCCATCAAACTGAGCAATTGCCAAGAACTTAAATAGATCGGGGTGAAATCACTAATTTTCTCAAAGGAAAACCAGATACAATCAGCGTATTAATTGAATTCTGATGTCCTTTCTTATTCAATGTGTAAGTCCCATGTTATAAGTTATAGATCCGCGAACAGGATGGTGGATAAATAAATTAGAAAAGTGTTTGAAAAGCCATATAGAGCCTACAGATAATTCGTGGGTTAAACTGTGCTTCTAAACTTTATCAACATCTATGGAAGTTCGATGGGCTGATCCTTGTACAGCATCATATAACCTATGACTGATCATTGTACATTATAATGTAACCTATGGCTGATCACTGTACATTATAATGTAACCTATGGCTGATCCTTGTACAGTAGAATATAACCTATGACTGATCATTGTGCAGTAGAATATAACCTATGGCTGATCATTGTACAATATAATATAACCTATGGCTGATCATTGTACAGTATAATATAACCTATGACTGATCATTGTACATTATAATGTAACCTATGGCTGATCATTGTACATTATAATGTAACCTATGGCTGATCATTGTACAGTATACTATAACCTATGGCTGATCATTGTACAGCATCATATAACCTATGACTGATCATTGTACATTATAATGTAACCTATGGCTGATCATTGTACAGTATAATATAACCTATGGCTGATCATTGTACAGTATAATATAACCTATGGATGATCATTGTACAATATAATATAACCTATGGCTGATCCTTGTACAGCATCATATAACGTATGACTGATTATTGTACATTATAATGTAACCTATGGCTGATTATTGTACAGTATAATATAACCTATGGCTGATCCTTGTACAGCATCATATAAAACGTATGACTGATTATTGTACATTATAATGTAACCTATGGCTGATTTTTGTACATTATAATGTAACCTATGACTGATCATTGTACAGTAGAATATAACCTATGGGTGATCCTTGTACAGTATAATATAACCTATGACTGATCATTGTACAGTATAATATAACCTATGGCTGATCCTTGTAGAGTATAATATAACCTACGGCTGATCCTTGTACAGTATAATATAACCTATGACTGATCATTGTACAGTATAATATAACCTATTACTGATCATTGTACAGTATCATATAACCTATTACTGATCATTGTACAGTATCATATAACCTATGACTGATCCTTGTACAGTATCATATAACCT
>NW_013666895.1:141024-154327 GCF_000517525.1 Limulus polyphemus | reverse complement strand
CTGATCCTTGTACAGTGGATCAGCCATAGGTTATATCATACTCTACAAGGATCAGCCATAGGTTATATCATACTCTACAAGGATCAGTCATATTTTATATTATACTGTACAATGATCAGCCATAGGTTATATGATACTGTACAATGATCAGTCATAGGTTATATTACTTGTACAGTATAATATAACCTATGGCTGATCATTGTACAGTATAATATAACATATGACTGATCCTTGTAGAGTATGATATAACCTATGGCTGATCCTTGTACAATATAATGTAACCTATGGCTGATCCTTGTAGAATATAATATAACCTATGGCTGATCCTTGTAGAGTAGTATATAACCTATGGCTGATCCTTGTAGAGTAGTATATAACCGATGACTGATCCTTGTACAGTATAATATAACCTATGACTGATCATTGTACAGTATCATACAACCTATGACTGATCATTGTACAGTATCATATAACCTATGACTGATCATTGTACAGTATCATATAACCTATGAATATTGGTTCCTATCCACGTACTTGAAGTTAGCTTCAATCTGACTTTACCTTGTAACTAATTCATAGTTACAACCTTATCATTCACGTACGATATACCAAGCAAATATTTGCTCTGCGCCCAGGGCCGGATTAAGGATTTGGTGGGCTCGAGGCAATTTTGTAGGGGAGTCCTCATAACTGAACTCTATAAACAAGTCAAATCCAATTCAATGCTATTTATTAACTAAAGTTTAAGCACGCACACAAATACCTCTATCAGTACTATCTTTCTGGCAGCAGCTAAGCCTGTTATCGGAGATCCGAAATCAATGGTTATCAACATGTCACTTAAAGTCGAAAGCAGAGCTAAGGCACTTAACCATTCATCTGTCACTGTTGACCTTAGCTTGTTTTTGATTATCGACATTTTACCGAATAGCCTCTCGCCAATGCAGTTAATAACCATTAAGCATAGATAGATACGTTGGGAAAGTGTCAACCAGTTTATCTTTCTTTATAATTAACGATTTTTTTTTAAATGGCCGAGGAAGTATTTATGAAAGAACAAGCTGTAGGAACGTGTTAATACAAGCTGTAGGAACGTGTTAATACAAACTGTAGGAACGTGTTAACACAAGCTGTAGGAACGTGTTAACACAAGCTGTAGGAACGTGTTAATACAAACTGTAGGAACGTGTTAACACAAGCTGTAGGAACGTGTTAATACAAGCTGTAGGAACGTGTTAATACAAGCTGTAAGAACGTGTTAATACAAGCTGTAAGAACGTGTTAACACAAGCTGTAAGAACGTGTTAATACAAGCTGTAGGAACGTGTTAACACAAGCTGTAAGAACGTGTCAATACAAGCTGTAAGAACGTGTTAAAACAAGCTGTAAGAACGTGTTAAAACAAGCTGTAGGAACGTGTTAACACAAGCTGTAAGAACTTGTTACCACAAGCTGTAGGAACGTGTTAA
Source organism: Limulus polyphemus (assembly GCF_000517525.1). Lineage (NCBI taxonomy): Eukaryota > Metazoa > Arthropoda > Merostomata > Xiphosura > Limulidae > Limulus > Limulus polyphemus. The sequence goes on along the minus strand of NW_013666895.1, from coordinate 152,858 downwards.
TTCAAGCTGTAAGAACGTGTTAATACAGGCTGTACGAACGTGTTAATACAGGTTGTAAGAACGTGTTAATACAAACAGTAAGAACGTGTTAATACAAACTGTAAGAACGTGTTACTACAAGCTGTAAGAACGTGTTAATACAAACTGTAGGAACGTGTTAATACAAGCTGTAAGAACGTGTTAATACAAACTGTAAGAACGTGTTAATACAAACTGTAAGAACGTGTTAATACAAGTTATAAGAACGTGTTAATACAAGTTATAAGAACGTGTTAATACAAGTTGTAAGAACGTGTTAATACAAACTGTAAGAACATGTTAATGAAAATTTTGAAAATAACAGGTTTATACGAAATGACTAAAATTGCTGTTGTGATAGAGACACAACTGTAACAATGTTTTTAAATTTTCATCTTAGTGCACCCGTTCACCCCCTCCCCCAATCCGGCCCTGTCTACACTTTGGGGCAGATAGTGAATGTGATGGTCAAATCCCACTATTTGATTAGTGTGGGCCAAGAGTTGGCGGTGGGTGCTGTTGACTAGCTGTCTTCCTTCTGATCTATCAGTTCAAAATTAGGGACATATATCTGCAGAGGGCCGTTGTGTAGCTCTGAGCAAAGATTCTAAAAAAAAAAAAAAAACAAGTGCTCACCTCCTTCAAGCAAAACCCCAGGATGGATGTTCCAGCTGGTATAACTACTGTGTAGGATCATATCAAAATAAACTTACATAAACCTGGATATATATTTAATGGTAAACCTTAAAAGCAGTAACTGTGGCTCCACAAGTACTGAACAGTCCTTCTTCTCAAGAACTGTACTTCCCAAATATAAATTGCTTGTAAAAGAGTTCAGCTTCATTAGGTCTGTATAAGTTAAGTATAAGTTTTTTAAACAAAGCAGTGATGACTTGAAACTGGATTTTGCTGCTAAACGACACTTTTAAACTAATACATCAAGTTTAAAGTACAGTTTATCAAATTACAGGAATGCGTATAATATCAATTCGTTTGTGAACATAAAAAGCTGTTGTTGTTCTGTTATTTAGCACAAAGCTGCACGAAGTTCTATCTGTGCTCTGACCACCACGGGTATTGAAACTCGGTTTCTAGCAATATATGTCCACAGACATACCGCTGCGCCACTGGGGAACATTATAAGCCCTGATGCTTACTGCTGAGTTACAGATGGGCCCGACTAAAGTTAGGATAACGCGATATTATCATTCAGTATCCTTTCAGCTTGGCTTCTGTCGCCAACGGGAACAAAGCGCCACTAGCGGTTAATTTTAACTTTACAGTGTATAAAACAATATTGCTCTTAAAAGACATCTCCTTCAAAACTATATGTTTAAAAACAAGGACAAAGAATACTGATTAATCATACAATATTCTATATATTCTGATTTTAAATAACATTATTTATATTACTTATAGCATAAGTAATAAAAAAGGTTATAAAAAAGTGATGACAACTTTTTACTTAAGCGCATACTATAAATATAAAAAAGGGATAAAAAAGAAGATGTCGCCACCTGTCAGCGTAAAAATGAAAACAGAAGGAGAGAGAGTGGCTAACATCCAGCTTTGACATGTTTATTTAAAACCGGAAATGAAACGAGTCCAGAGGTTAACAATATGCTAAGCGTGCAAAATTTGTTTTTAGTAAAACTAACATTTTAACAAACGAACACGACTGAATTTCCAGATATGTACAAAACCATAAATATTTTCTCGTGTTTTTCGATTTTAAACAAACTAAACATGCGAACTATGCATGGATTTGAGTATTTTCTCCAAAATCCCTCGTTAAAATGTGACCAGTCGTCAGTCGCACGCTGAGATTCTGAAATAGTCCTAGCTGAGTGTGTTTTCTTAGTCACACACAATTACTTCTAGAATACTCCATTTGCATTATTTCTTAATGAAAATAATAAATAAAAAAACCGTATTGTTTCTTCCAGTAAAATAGCACGAATTCACATTTCACCAGGAAAAGCGACAATGTTCCATGTTTCAACGAGGTCTTATATTTTCCAATACATCTAGTTCATGGAAAACTCAACGTCTTTACGAACAGATCTGAAGCTTTACAGAGCTTACATCATATTTTAAACATCTGGTTCTTGGAAAACTCAACGTCTTTACGAACAGATCTGAAGCTTTACAGAGTTTACATCATATTTTAAACATCTGGTTCTTGGAAAACTCAACGTCTTTACGAACAGATCTGAAGCTTTACAGAGCTTACATCATATTTTAAACATCTGGTTCTTGGAAAACTCAACGTCTTTACGAACAGATCTGAAGCTTTACAGAGCTCATTAAACCGTGAAATTTGAAGAAAACTCCTCAAGTGAATTGTTTGTTTGTTTGTAGTTAAGTAGAAAGCTACACGATGGGCTATCTGTGCTCTGCCCACCACGGGTATCGATACCCGCTTTCTAGCGTCGTAAGTCCGCTGACATACCACCGTGCCACTGGGGGCCCCTCAAGTGAAAGTCTGTTAGTTCTCACTGTAGTAGTTCAAACGTTCTTTTTAGTAACACTGGTTTGTTTCTTATTCACAAACACAATTCAACAGTTATGTAAATATTTTATGAAAGAGTTATTTCAACTGATGGAAATTACATAATTAACAATATAATTTTCTATCTTGTATTAATAATAACCATGCAACCAAGTTCCTTGCGCTTATAATATTCACACATTACGTATTTAACGCCTATGCATATATGTTATCATAATATAAATTAGGAAATGTAATAATATCGATGAAATAAATCCTATAATCGATTACTTCTCAAAATAGAAACTATTACTAATACATATACGGCTCTTTACAGTATAGTTACTTGGTTCTAGACTATCATTAGAAATGCCCCTCAGTAGCTCAGCGGTAATTTTGAGGAGTTTTGGGGCTAAAAATCAAGTTTCTATGCCGTTGCGGGCAGAGCACAGATAGCCCATTGTGTAGCTTTACGCTTAACAACAAAGACGGGAGAAATTGAACAAACACGAGACGTTTACTGAGGTCATTGTTCTTTGTGACGATAACGAGTGTAAAATAACTGACGTCTTTGCTGAAATGATCGTGTAGATAAACAAACATCATGTAAATCTGAAAATGCACCTTCTTTAAATTTGGAAACACATTTTTACAAGGAATTTGGAGACACGAATCAGCAGCCTAAGTATATTATGTTTTGATAATGTGTATGAATATTTATTAAACACTGAATTTTACTGCACAAACAATAAAAATAAAGGAGAACATTTTAATGAAATACGAAAACTGAACAGCGCTGATTTACTTCAATTACCATTTCTTCTGTTTCGTCAGTAAATAAAACACGAGTTAATAAAAGCGATTTGAAATATATACGTATCATGCTGCCACGTTTTAAAAGCATTTGTTATAGACTATTGAATAGATTTTCCAACAAGTAAAAAAATGGTACATTTTCGCTTCATTCATTTATAATTTAAAGATTGAGTACTGTATATTTTTAAAGTTTGGAATAAATAACTGTAAATTTTACTTTTATCTAGCGTTAGTACATTTATTTACTAAACAACTTTACATCGTTATAAATATTTCAGTCAAACTCAAAGTATGTCTTCTTCAGTAGCTTACAAACCCACACGGGTTTTACTTCTACGTGCGGGTTTATCAAATTACACTCAGATCACGTGACAACAGCACATTAAGTGTATAAAAGCGCCATTGTACAAATATTTATGAAGTATTAAAAGCTATGGTAGGACGATTTTTTTATCACTTTTCGTCATATGCAAGTTTTTATTTCTAGTGGTGTTTCAATCCTGTGCATGAAAGTTAAAAGTTTAGAAAACAAGTCGACATAATTAATTGATCCTCTTCTGCACAAAAATAACAACCAAGTATTCATTTATTTTCATAACTATATATATGTAAATACTCACAGTTTTTTAAGGTTATGAAATGCTGCAAAGGCTTCTTCTTGTACTTGTGAAATATCATTTCCTTTGAGATTCCTGTAAAACAAGCAGTAAATAACCGCTGTAAGTCTGTATCATCAAAGACAATTTTAAATAAACTGAACCTACACACCAATTATGTATGTTATGCAGGCATGATTCTCAAAAAACAAAACAAACAACAACAAAAAACATTCGTTAGTTAACTGGGCCGGGCATTTTGTTTTACCCACCATCACGCCTCAACTTAACAACTACTTTGACTACATAATGTCTAAAAATTAATTACGATCATTACAGCTGTAACTCGACCACTTTCCAATATATTCTGAAATGTTCTTAAAATATAATACCAGTTTAAACAGTTCACTCGAAATAAACATTGAACACAAAAACAATAACATTGACTAAAGGAAATTCAACTAATTTCGTCAAATTGTGATTATGTAAATGATATAAAAATCAAATATTGAAAAATTTTACTCTCAAATTCATATTACTGAGATTTCTGTGTGTAAAGTTTACAACTCGAAAAACTTCAACGTTATATGGGTGCCGCCATGTTGTAAGCTCTCTTCAGCGGTGAAAGCAACAACAGAGCATTCCTTGACGTCATTAAGGCTTATCCGGTTCATTGACAACTGTCGTCAGTGGGAAAATCGATAAACGGAAATAGATCAATGTTTTCATTGGATCCTGTTAAAAAGGGTTACTTCACGTTGCACAACTGAAGTGTTCGTTGTAGATAATAACTGGTGTATTATTTTCAATCACCAGGCAATAAATTGCACGAACACTAAAGGTAAATGTAAAAATAGCTTTTTACAAACACCAAACCCAACGAAGTCTAGGGCAAATCGTGCCCTATGCAAGAAATTCATAGATATAGGGCCGTACCGTGAGTAGTGCGAACGGTGCGCTCGCACAGAGCGCCAGCTGGAAGGGACCTCGATTGTCCGATTGCCCAACTGAGGGGAAGATGAGTGAAAATCCTGCATGTTTTATATAGACATAATATGTACATATGTTCACGTAATATGTAAATAAATAACATTATTACTTTGTAATGATTATAATAGTTTATATTATGTATCGTAAATATTTAGAAAAAGATTTTGGAGGGGTTGGGGCACTGAATTTATATGTTGCACAGGGCGCCATCAAGCGGCCCTAGATAGACAATTTAAAGAATGCGAAGTATTGAGACCTTTATTTTTAGCAACAGTCATATTGTTTATGAGAGCCATATTACTTGCGACTCTTGTGATGGAGTCTTGAACAGTCTCGTGGCTGAATCTCTGAATTTGGAGCCCGAGAGAAAAACTTTGAAACTAGGTGCTGTTCCAACCATTGTCAAAGTTGGAGCATAACATGTGAAAAAAATCAACCAGGTCGTCCACGGACAGCTTATAAAGGAAATACAGGTTGCACAGGTAATTTAAGAAGAAGAAAAATGAGGAAAAGAAAACAATGATTTACTGAACGTATAAATATGACCGTTCAAGTGCAATTTTTTTAAACTTGTGTGGTATTTCACGTTAGTCACTGATATCCCATTTTTATTTACTTATTACTGTTTCAATCCTCACTACAGAGTTCACATATTATGTTAATCATAATCAGATCTCGTTGCTATTGGGAGCATTACCTTTCTATTACGAGTTCTGATTAGCCCCATGCACTTCGTCACCATGTTATATACTCTCAGATACCAAGGGTTATCACCTCCCCTTACAAGAGAAGTTTGTGTGTACTTCGGGGCTATTTATTGCCAATACTAACCGTATAGTTTCCACTCGGTACTAGCAATCTCTTGCATAAATTTTTATTTTTGATCACGATGACGAGATGCTCTAAGACAGGGGATGAAAGATAAAACAAGTTATATTTGTAGGGCACTTGCATATAAAAATGTATGTTTTAATATAAAAATATCTAGTTCAACTGAAAGAAGAGTACAACAACCACTGAAGGTGCGACACCAAAAAAAAAAGAGGCCACCCCACCTGAAAGAGGAGGAAAGAAGCGATCATCAGAATCCAAGCTCCAATGTCTCCTTTTTCGCAGAGGGACATTTTCGTTATCATTCTTACACATCTATTTCAAATGTGGTCATAATTTATCTAACCTTTTCCCATGACCGGAATGCCCTTTGCATGTGTGCTGGTGCGTGTATAGGTATTTAAGCGTTTGAAGTTCCTTTCATTAAAACATGATAATCTAGCTTGGTGCTGTAATGATTCAATATTTTATTGTTACATCATCACCAACAAGAGACCTATTTTCAAGGGGTAAGAGCCATTAACTTAAAAAAAAAAGGGAATGTATAGAGGTAACCCTCACCCACATTCTGGCTTAAAATTATAACCAAAAATCCTTAATGTATCGTCGTTGATAATTTTAGTATTAGTTACTTTACCACCGAACCGAGCTAATCTAATACCTAACTCGATCCCCTACAAACCGGAATAGACTTAGTGACGTCATGAACATGTCCATGGTGGACTTTCTCATTCACGTCGGGCGTTTATTTAATGATCTATGAAAATTATAGTTTGCTCCCCTTTAAGAGTAGAAATTTTGATTTTATATGAAAGGCTAAGTATCTCTTAACGATCAAGCAAAGCAGAACTACACTGAACAAGTTCGATCACAAACGTCATATTCTATAGACGATCACGATGGTTGTGGGTACGTCACACTATCTGATGCACATATAAATATTTACGAATAAACCTATATAACGAAGATGCTTTCAACAATCTCACCATAAATAAAGTAACTGTCAGTCCCTAATATAGCAGTGATACACTAGAGGGAAGGCAACTAGTTAATACCATCCACCGCCAACTCTTGGGTTTCTCTTTTACCAACAAACAGTGGAATTTACCATCACATTATAACACCCCAAGGCTGAAAGGACGAGCATGTTCGGTGATGGGGATTCTTTGATTTGTTTCTCCGACTGTGGTTCGTCACGCGATATTCAGATGATGTCATTGTCTAAAAATAGGTATAGCAACACGCCCTATTGAAGCTTGATTTTTGAAATTATTTTTAAAATCACATTTTCTAATATACATAAAAATATCACTTTTGAGGTTATTTTACAACTATACTGGAACTATGGGCGATAGAATTATGACAGAAGACAATTCCTAGTTTAATGCAGTACCTTCCAGAATTATTATGTAAACCGAAACACATACGATACGTCACTAAATTATACCTCAGGTTAATGACTTACTTTAGGTTCGCGTTTGTTTTCATTTTTTCTCTATCAAAGAATATGTAAAAATACATTTAACTGTTATACTTTTGTGCAGACCAGGGAATGAGACGATCTCTACGAGTCTTTTCACGTACTTCTGAACGGTGTAATAAATCCTAGCCATTGCCAGATGTACTACATTTGAGTTAGATACTGCTACGCGTGTAGACCAAAGACATTGAATATATTAATTAAACATTCTTGCGGTACTTTGCTATTAACCTAGTGTATAACGTATGCAAACTGGCTCGCCGAACATACCGAACAGGCCTGGCCGAAGCATATGTTCTACATTACTTATACATAGCCTACTTCAAAGTACACAAGACCGAAGTTCCTCATGTGTTACATTATGATCGTGACTTTGTTGCTTACCCATGTGTCTGTTACTTGTAACAAAATGTCTGAAAGAAAAAGGTGATTGATTGAACAAGTGCCACTGTTCGCTGACAAAAGAGTCTTGATAGCGTAAGTTCCAAAGTCGACAAAGAAGTAACTAAATAAATAGTATACATATTCGCAAAACTGTAATCTACAGACATTAAAAATCCATTTCCCTTTCTACATATTAAAGATAAGTCATAATTACAGAATTTCAATACATCCTTCTACTAACTATACACTAATCATCAAAGTCACAGTTTATATCTGTTGTACATGTATCATCTCATGAAAATGTTGCACATATGATTTATAAGATACGAACTCTACTTCTATTTATATTTCACGTCACTTCAAAAGTACAATGTTTGATAAATGAAGGAGATTTCATGCACACTTGGTGGCTTTTAAATTTCATACATATACCAAAACAAACGACATTTATAAATAAAATAAAATATTTATATATAACAAACAAAACCCATAAGTGGACTAATTTCAGCAACAGCTGTTGCCTTTATAAGCACCGTCATTTAACTGAAAACAGAGTCAGTTCAGGTGGTGGTGGGGGGGTACAGTTTCTTTCCACAATACCACATTTCTTGGGCCATCCTCTCTATTTATACAAATAACTTTATTTGTATCGACTAGCTTTTAAATATCTTTCTAATTTAGTTTTAGCATTATTTATAACTTCTAAATGCTTCCATTCATACTCGCCATTATAATTCCAGAAATGTTCATCCAACAGATAATAGGGTTATGCCAGTTTTTCTGAGATTTTTGATGTAACTATAATCTTAATTAAAAGCTTATTTTCGTTTTACCAATGTGAATCATACTAAATATACAATTAATGTTTTCCATGTAAATCTTACCACATCTATTCTTAATTTTCTAAAAAGTTTTTTCCTCATCATCAAATATATACACTAGCGGCCAGCAACCTATGACCCTCAAGTTGGCTTCACTGTTGCAACTCGTATGGACACAATCATTGCTCAGTTCAAATTTTTCGGCTATATGAGAAGAACAAATATAATAAAGGGAAGAGGGGAAAGAGTCATGGCTATATAGAATTTGAAAATCAATTTTAGGCAAAATCAGTCAAGAACTGTTTATTTTTTGTTTTAAATATACAGTACCGAGGAAGTCATTAAATTATGTGTTGCAAAATCAGTCGAGAACTGTTTATTTTTTGTTTTAAATATACAGTACCGAGGAAGTCATTAAATTATATGTTGCAAAATCAATCGAGAACTGTTTATTTTTGTTTTAAATGTACAGTACCAAGGAAGTCATTAAATTATGTGTTGCAAAATCAGTCAAGAACTGTTTATTTTTTGTTTTAAATATACAGTACCAAGGAAGTCATTAAATTATGTGTTGCAAAATCAATCGAGAACTGTTTACTTTTTGTTGTTATATGTATTTGGTGACTGAATCATCTAGTTTGTTTTTTTAAAATAATTAATTTTGTTTGTTCTATGTAAATAAACACACACATTTAAATACATGTACTGGTATTAAGAATTATATGACTATCACTGATTCAACACATTGCTACATTTAAAAATAATAATAATTGACCCGTGATCAAAAATGGTTGCCGACCACTGATATACACCATATACTTCACTATCTGTTTTTGGGTATTCTAATAATCTTAATTGATTTACAGTTTTATTCTGTGGAATAAAAATTACATTATTGTCTATATAGTTTTACTAATTGTTCAGAAATATCGAGAAAATAACATATACTATTATTTTACTTAGGTAAAATATGTACACATACGGCAATAGAAGCTTGTACTACTTTGACCCTGTGTCAATTCCTTGAGTATGTATGTGTGTGTGAGAAGGGGCATCTCAAGGGGTGATACATGTACTTGTACAAATTAGTATGAGTTATGGGTTTTCTCTCCTGTATGTTTTATACAGAATAATCGATGACACGAGCAGCTTGAGATTATGATATAGAAGTTTTGCACGTGACTTCACAAAACTTCCTGTTTCACTCAACGCTAGCGTATTGGACGTCAAACGTTCCTTTCTAGCAATCCCCGTCAATACATGATCCCGTAAAGCTTCACGTGCTATCAATGGCTTATACACTGCCTTTGGCGAAAGATAGGAATCTGAAGCTACGGCTCTTCAGTTTTTCGGCATATCTTTTTTATGCACATCGATAAGACGATATTAGAAGACACTGGAAATTGGCGCGTGACGTCACGAGCTGGGAAATAAAGTCCGGTCTATCGTTTCCCAAAAAACAAAGAGCGACGGAATCGATGGATTTCAGCTGTCAATCGGAAAGACTGTGAACCATCAGACTACAGCCGTCTGTGTAGGGAACATTTTACAGCAGGTAAAGACTGGGAACCATAAAACTACAGCCGTCTGTGTAGGGAACATTTTATAGAAGGTAAAGACTTGGAACCATCAGACTACAGCCGTCTGTGTAGGGAACATTTTATAGCAGGTAAAGACTGGGAACCATCAGAGTACAGCCGTCTGTGTAGGGAACATTTTATAGTAGGTATGAATGGTAATTTTCTAATACTATATAATTAAATATCAGATAAATGTATCCTTTTATACTATGGGATGAAAATGTAAATGATCATCCAGCCACAAAGCCAGGTAAAAGTTTGATAACATGACTGTATCGGCCTGCACTGTCGCTCAAAATGACAAACAAAACACAACAAAAAACTTGTGTTTGGCATGGCTCCACACCATGAAAATAGCACCAATGGACGTTTATATCCAAGGAATTTTAAAACAGCTTGATTTAAAAATGGTGGGACAGCGGTTAGTCTACAGACTTACAATACTAAATTTCCGGGTTAGATTCCCTGCAGTGGACACAGAAGATAGCCTAATGTGGTTTTGCTGCAAAACAAACACTTACAAGAGGACATTCATTGCTAAACCACGAAACTTGTTGATAAAATAAATAAATAATTTGAAAAACACAAGCTAATTCTTCACTACGACCTGAAGTATGACAAGGTATCCATGGTTTTATCAATAAAAAAACAGTAAAGGATACAAGCAGACCATTAGTTTCCGCTTCAGTACCTATAAGGCTATTTACAAAAGTAACAAAATTCTTAAATGGTTATTTACATTCACAGGTGTTTAATTGAATCAGTCTTTTCACTAATAACATTGTTAAAAGGTGAGTGGGTGGGCCTAGACCATTCACAATATGGGTCTACATGGAACATCAGTTTCATGAATATTTGGTACCCTCTGGAAAAAAGGTTAGTAAAAAAATTCGGCGGGGCAAAAGACCCCGCGTACCACCTACCGGTCTTACCCTACCCGTTTGTTTTGTTCTTTCAAATGGCGGTGTGCGTCAGTGTTTTGAGAACCACTGTTCTAGACGAATTACATTTAATAGAAACACAATATACCTTTTCACTATCAGCTGAAAGTTTTGAGTTTTGAACAGCAGTTTTACTTTATTTAAAATAACTTTAAACAAATCTTTTTAGAGTTCTTCAAAATTTTATCACCAATAATAGTGCTTTTTGTTAAAATATTGAAATATTCTATTATATTTTACAGCTGATAAGCTTGAATTTCGATTTTATTAAATAAAGGTTTAAAATTAACAAGCTGCGCAAAGATATTTAGGGAATATACTATAAAAGTTTTAAAAAATAATACTTTTCGTTGAAGTGTTACAAACTTTTGTAATTTACGACTTTCTTATGTATAAAACACTTTTAATAGCTAAAATGAACGGATAAATAATCATTAAAAGGTCAAATGAATATATAGTTTTGACCCACTCTCCACGCCTACATATACCTTGGTGTAAATTAGAATATGTTAATAGATTTTTCTAAGACCGAATCCTATTAAATATATAAGCAATACAAAGCTTAGATTTCATTTGATTGACTGGCATATGTTTTATACCACGTGCTGTTACAGATAACTGACAATTTAGCTGAAGAGAAAAAAAAATTCCCCACGAGAACACGTTGGAACTAAAGTTGAATTTCTAACTGCTCAAGTCACGTGATTAGAGAACCAGAAAAATTCTCACAGAAAGACCAGTTTCTCCGGTGTTCACATGAAATTATTCTGTGTTATTCCTTGCATTATTTACTATAAAAAATATTTTGTGGACTAGTATCATTGATGTAAATTAGTAGGGCTAACATAGACAAAAACAAAAAACAACTACACAGGTGAGTGATATA
>NW_013666895.1:132610-140024 GCF_000517525.1 Limulus polyphemus | reverse complement strand
ATCAATATCTATATAGATACTTGTATCGATTACTACGATGAGATACACACCCCTAATATTTACTCTAACACTGATTTTTTTTCTCTGCCGTCTTAACACAGAAAGTTCTGTGGAATATTACTGTGAAAGGCTGTTCGTTTTTATATACATTCACGATAAAACCTAGATACTAGCTCATCAAATTCTTTTATATTTTAAAGTTTTGTTACAGTTGGTTTGGAAGTTTTTAAGCAAAAAACTACAGAATGGGGTGGGCAATCTGTGCTTTGCCTACCACGGGTAACAAAACCCAGATTTTAGCGTCTTAACCGCTGAAGAGTATATGTTTTTAGATAAAACAAGAATCAAGGAATAAAAAGGTTTTCACTCGAATTCTTCATCAATATGATGCCCATGTAATTAGACATCAATATTAATTTTTAACTTTACATTTGGGCCTAGCACGGCCTGTTGGTTAGGGCGCTCGACTCGCAATTTGTGGATCGCGGAATGGAATCAAGTTACCGAATATACTCGCCCTGTCAGGCATGGGGGCGTTATAATGTGACGGCCAATTCCAATATTTTCGTAAAGAATAGCCCAAGAGTTGGCAATTGGTAGCGTTGACTAGCTGCCTTCCCTCTAGTCTATCACTTCAAATTTAGAAACGACTGGCGCAGATAGCAATAGAGTAGTTTCGCACGAAATTCAATAAAAATAAAAACGTCAAGTCTGAGGCCATGGACACCCTTAACAAATGATTATGTATTGTAGAAAACATACTGAGATAAGTAACTAAAAAAATATTTATCGAACATTCCACATTCTTTGGATATACCAGTTACCACATTATTGTAACTAATTGGTCCTATCTATAAGAACAACTGGCTTTTCAAAATATTTTTAATTATGGTGTGCATGTGTGGGCAAGTATTCAAGTAATAAAAAAATATAAAAAAGGGTGATGTATGGATGGCAGTACAGAAACAAGATAGGGATGAATACACAAAACCATACAAAAATCCCTAAATAAGTAGCCAAATCTTTCCAAATAGAGCTCTGCGAATTACAAAATTATTTTCGAATCAAATTATCCCGAAGTATTTGAATCCAATCGAATCGGCTGTGCATATATAGATTATAGGGTTTACAGACTGAATTAAATTTTAAATCAAATAGAAAATGGTTTTCTTTATTTATGTAGAGTGCTTCTTCACACAATTAGTAATGAGTATAAAATTAAGTATTTAAAAACAAAAGATATAATGTACCTAAACATCTGGAACTAGAATAGTACAGTGTAATAAAAGTGTACTTACAAGGAAATGGGTTCCAGTATATATACTGAAGTAAAAATTAAATTCTAAAATTTACCGGAACTGATGTAGATTTGAAGACATCGATTCAGAGCCATAGCTGACGAATCGAATAAAATCTCTAATCACTATTCGCAATGAAATCGAATCTTGAAGCTTCACAGGGATTTCCAAAAACCACTTTTATCTACATCTAAATGTTGAATTCCTTTCATTTGCTTGTATTCGTGTTTGAATAAAAGCATTTAAATTGAATAATGTTATTAATGTCTTACAATGACTAATTCCCATAAGCTTGTAACTTTGATTCAATGGCTACTTATGTAGGGATTTTTTGTATGGTTTTGTGTATTAATTTCTGTAATTTTTTGCATTGCCATCCCTACATCATCCTGATTTTCTCATTTTTTTCTTACTTGTTTTCCCCTCTATTTTTTAAACAATCAATATTAATGAATGGCAGTCCCTATGGAAGTAATAAATAGTTTTAGTTTGCTGTCTTGATGGACATCACGTGTTGAAGTTAGTGAAACGCCATACTGCTTCTGCACTCTCCAAGTTAAAATGGTGAACTAGCCCTTCTGTCGCCAGAATCAGAACATTTGGCTGTTACGTTACTCGCCGGTTCTCTACTTTAACGATGTTTTTTGGTCGAACTGAATGCCTTAATAGTTTCTGAAAACCTAAGATGTGTGTTTATAAAAGTTTATAAAAGAGAGATTTGAGACTCACGGCTTATTCAAGTCTGATCTTGTCTTTAAGTAGCTTAGTATTTTACTTTGTCACATAGGAAAATAAGTGAAAGAACATTTTTTTTACTAAACTATTACCTACGTCATACTGTGGCACCTTAAAATAAGAAGCTATACACGGCGGCCATTTTTTCGCGGCCTATCCCTACATATTAACCTTTTTCCTGCCAATGTTCCATATATGGAACACTATTTAAAGAGTCTAGAAAATGAGCTACAAATTTAATTCTAGCAGTACTTACGCTTTCTATGTATTGATAACACGTGTCTTCATCTCTATGATAGAAATGAACAAAATTGATCAAGTATTAAAAGCTTGATAAATACACAAAAAGTATAAAAAAAGCAGTTTTCACCCACATTCAATAATATGTGCTACGCAGAAATGATTAGAGCTCAAATTAATTTTGCTAACATATGCTAGTATGCCACTGCAACATGTATGGTTTTGTTTTTCAATATTTAGTCGTTGAAAATTTGAAAAAAATGTCAATGTTCCATTTTTGGAATATTGGAAGGGTGGCGCTACTGGTATACTGAAAGGTATAAAAGTGCCCCCCCCCCCAACAGCCGACCATTCATGTAATAAACCTACAAGTGTTAACATGTACAATTTGTTGTGAAGTGTTTATGATCATAAATAAAGGAGAAAACAACGACAATTTCAAAAATCTGATTTATAAGTCATGGATGCGGGATCTTTTATAGACATGTTGGTCCTTTTCACTGAGCCAACCGTGACAAAAACAACCTGAACTTCCATGCTTCACACAAAAAGATGTTTGCAACTCTCCGAGTGTTCTACTGCTATCAGGCTACCACAGTGTGCCTGGAGTACATCATTATTGGTCAACTCAGCCTGATTTGGGCGTGCTGATTGTGTAAAACAGAATGAATAAAAACAGATTTCTTGAAATCAAGAAATACATGCATTTCACCGATAACCAGAATCTTGCTGAAGATGAGCAAGATTTCTCCATTGTTCAACATATTGAATGACAGTTTTGTACAATTTGGTGTGTTCCATAACTTGCTCAGTGTAGATGAGTCCATGGTACCATACTTTGGCCGGCATAGTACCAAAATGTTCATTAGAGGAAAACCAATTCGGTTTGGATATCAAATTTGGAGCCTTTATTTTAGTGATAGTTATCCCAACCAAAAATCGTGAGCAAAATGTGCAATGTTTGGCTTCATGCTGAAACGGGCAAGCAGTGTTTTAAGGATCTACAACTTAACCCAAGTTCAGTGCTTATATAGAACACACGGTTTAGAGTGCTTCTTGTATATATTGTAAACTTTAGTAGAATGAAAATCATTGAAGAGAAACATAAGTTGAACATATGCATCATTCAATAAATTTGATTTAGAAAGTTATGAAGTCGTATTTTCACAATCTTATCACTGAGCCTCCAATGTTCCTTATATGGAACATGCTGTAACTCTGAGATCGACAGTGCTACAGGTTTGAGATTATAGCTGTGCTTCAGTTATGACAATTGCACACTAATATGTAAAAATAATCAAAATTTGACAACGTAATAAATAGCCGATAGGATAAAGGTTAAGTGCTACATACTTTGTGATATTTAACCAAGGAAAATCACCGTAATAAATAGCCGGTAGGATAAAGGTTAAGTGCTACATACTTGGTGATATTTAACCAAGGAAAATCAACGTAATAAATAGCCGGTAGGATAAAGGTTACTTAACCTTTATCCTACCGGCTATTCATTACGTTGATTTTCCTTGGTTAAATATCACCAAGTATGTAGCACGGTTAAATATCACCAAGTATGTAGCACAAGGTAAATCAACGTAATAAATAGCCGATAGGATAAAGGTTAAGTGCTACATACTTGGTGATATTTAACCAAGGAAAATAAATTGGATAAGCATTCGATAAAGAAATAATAAATTCCAAGCAATTTTAAATGAAACAAGGCAAAATCACGTAGTATAAAAATATTATACATTTTACTCTGCTATATAGGGTATAAGTATCAACAAAATATGTAAAAAAAACTCTTAGTTATAATTCTGGAACTAGTTAATTCCTACTGAGATTGTGTGTTTTGTGCACAAGTCAAACCAAGGTGGTACCTTCTGTAGGCTGTTCGGTCAAGGAACTTACCTATACTCTTTTATGGGATAGTTACATTGTGTTCTACTTTATCTTGTGTATGCAGGACAGCTTTGTGACTATCACATAGAGCGGAGATACTTCCGCATTCTGGTGCACTTTTTTTTCTGAGTGGTCAGTTATACAGGGAATGTGCTTTGTAGATGCGGTTTTCGCGCTTCCAAGAGACTTATCTTGATCTCTGGTAAGAATAGATAATTTTCTTCTTTTGAGATCACCAATACTCGGTGAACGAAAGCCAGTTATAGTTTTGCTAATTCCTTTTGTACTTACTAATAGTGTTCTCTTTATAGCAGAGACGGCTGATACTGGTAATAAAAACTTTTATTTCAAAGCTCAAGTAAAAACGTTTAGAATTCTTTAAGTCACATCACCTTAGCGTGTTCTCTTTATGGTAGTTTGTTTTAATTTTGAAATTCGCGCAAAGTTCCACGAGGGCTCTTTGCGCTAGCTGTCCCTAATTTAGCAGTGAAAGACTACAGGGAAGGCAGCTAGTCATCACCACTCACCGCCAACTCTTTGATTACTCTTTTACCAACGAATAGTGGGATTGAAGGTCACATTATAACGCCCATGGCTGAAAGGGTGAGTATGTTTGGTAGTACGGGGATTCGAACCCGCGACCCTCTGATTGCGAGTCGAGCGCCCTAACCACCTGGCCATGACGGCCCCTTTATAGTAGAGACAGCCGATATTGGTATTAGAAACTTTTAAAAACACAAGTAACAACGTTTTGACCTCTTTAAGTCATCATCACGTTAGCATGTTCTCTTTATAGTAAAGACAGTGGATACTGGTATTAAAAATTATTCTAACTGTTACTGATTAAAGCTTGTGTATATTTCTTTGGGGGGGGGGGGTTCTTTATTTAAATAATCTTAAAGAAATTTTTCCCCAATAAAAATGAAATATACACAAGTTTTAATCGCCAACAGTATTAAAAACTTTTATCTAAAAACACAAGTAACAACGTTTCGACCTTCTTAGGTCAACATCATGTTAGCGTGTTCTTTTTATAGTAGAGACAATCGATATTGGTATTAAAAACTTTTATTTAAAAACACAAGTAACAACGTTTCAACCTCTTTAGGTCATCATCAGGCTAACGTATTCTCTTTAGTTTATCTTTAAATTCAGTTTCCTTCTGTGTTGTTTTTCAACTCAAATACTGTTTACCTTATTTCACCTTCTTCACAAAGTAGTTGTACGACCATTCCTCCAATTTTTTTAATCATCATCATCAGAAAATACAGCGTTTTATTAAAGTATAACTTCAACAAACTATACGGCATTCGTTCTTCCACAAAATAAACTTTCGTATCTGTACTTTTGCAAAGATCATATGACTGTACTAAACCAATTATTGAATTACCAAAGTAACATCTGCAACAGTGAGACTAGTTTCAATCACTTTTCTTAGAACGATATCGCATTTTACATCGAGGTTTATTGCTAAAATATTCTCACTTGATTGGCTGTTTGTTATTATTAGAACATGGGCAGATCTAAGATTTTTTGGGGGGAAAAAGGGGCGTGTTCTTCCATCAAGTTATAAAACATGTCGAAAAAATTTGTATGGTAATAAATCGGAAAATACGTGTGTGTATGTGAACGGGGGTGGGGATCAACGCCAGTGCAGCACTGTTCAATATCTATAACGTGTCATTTGCTCTGAAGACGGGACCTAAACAACTGAAAAGCTTTTTGGCTTAAGTAATTTTTGCTTATAAAAGAAACGTGAAAGTTTTAAGTCCACATATCTATAATGCAACTCGAGTTCAGTATTTATTATATTAGAAGACTTTATAATTAAATTTAGTAATTTTGACAGTTAACTTTAAGCTTATTGTACTCATCTTAATAATAACGTATCATTATGCAGACCTATCGTGTTACAAAAAGTAGGCTTTATCTCTCCGATGTAATACACATTAAGAAAACTACTGCAATATCATCTATTAAATTAACATGAAAACCTTAATATGATATTTTAAACCAACGCATAAACTGTTTTAATAGCAATTTGATGTTTGTAAAATGATAACTAAACAAATTACGTTTACTGTTTGTTCGACCCGATGGTTGGAGTGGCAGAGAATAGAGCTGAGGTTCAATGGCTCGTGTTCAGTATTGCAAAAAAAAAAAAATTAAAAAATGAAGAAGCACTTCGGGGCTGTTGGTGCGTTATAAGAATGACTGTCAAAGCCCACCATTCTGTCTAACTAGAGTAACCCAAAAGTTAGCTGAAGGTGTTATTGACCAGCTGCCTTCCCTCTAGCCTATCACTTCAAAATAAGCGACGGTTAACACGGATAAACCTCGTGTAGTTTTATGGAAAATCAAACAAACAAACAATATTTGTTTGTGACTTTTCGTTCCAGAGGTGAAAACTGATTTTATTATAATTATCTGACATAACTTAAGAAGTTTTATACAGCATATCTACTCAATAGCTAGTTTGTTTTTGTATGAGCAAAACACTTAACTCTTGAAAAATAGCTGTCGAAAACATTTAAAAATCAAATACATAATTTTTTTTTTCATTTTGCGTCGTTCTTGCATATTGCATCACAAATAACATTCAGGTCACCACACATCGATCGAAAAAGGTGTGGTACGTATAATACTACCACACATTATTTACGTATTTGAACCAGAAAATCACTTAATGCAGATTACAAATGTGTATTAGTTACCCCGCCTTTATATATAACTGAGTTTATAGGTAAGTTATAAAAATAAAAACACAAAAAATAAACTTTTTTTTTTTTGTGAAAGTTCAAAATAGAAACCACGCCTCTGGGGGCCAACAAATTCAGCTTTTGCTTTGTAAATTATGTAATGCTAACTGAAATTTAAATATCCGAGACCAGGGTTATCAGCACATAAACAAAGTGCTGTTATAAAACATTTTACAAAATAGATTGTTAAGTAAAATGTCTAGATTATTAAACACGAAGAAACAAAACTAAAAGCACCAGAATATATTATCTCCATTCACTATATTAAATAATTTCTAAAAGATTGATCACATGAGAATAACAAAGTCAGGCCGTAATATATTATCATATTCTACGTTGTGTATGATATTTTGAATAAACACTGAGAAACAATGTGTATATAACTTTTATACATGTACACAGCGTGGTCACAAGTAAATAGACACCACCTTTTCAGAAAAAAATGAAAAATCTCAGTCATATTCACAAGAATTGATATATTTA
>NW_013666895.1:126613-131610 GCF_000517525.1 Limulus polyphemus | reverse complement strand
AAATATATAATTATAATACAAAAACAAAACAGATCTTCTATAAAATAGTTACATTCCATAAAAATGATAGAAAAGGAACTAGTTTTTACATTACTGTTACCAGTGCCGGATTTGAGGAGTGCACTTAAAAGGGGCCTCAATTCAATGCTGTGAAGAGAGGATAAGTTTCTATACATATTGAAAAAATCGTATTGAACTTTCCAATTTCCATACACATTAATGCTTTTCATTGAAAAATAAATCTAGATCATCAAATGTTGAGATCCCCCCGATTAAGACCTGAAAAAATATTTAATCAAAATTGACATTTATTCTTGCTTTCAAAGATTCACTTTAACCTTTTCGCACCCTGCCATATCGGGTATTTCCCGTAGGAAATATTGTTACGTATCTGCTTATTTGTTAATTCCCGGTATAATTTCTTCCCAAGGAACTTCAGCGATACATGTCCTTTCTTGATTAAACCAGTTCATTCTTTCTTGATACACACTTTTAGTAATACACAAAATTTCCACAGTCATTTTAACTTAACTTTAATAACACACTTTATAAATCACAGTAATTCACACACTTACTTACAGTGCCTACTGTTCGCTTGACTCAATTATCTATCTCTTCAATCTATCTGTTGCTGGATTTATTTGCCGGGCTTATATACTAAAAAAGAGGGCGCCTGACAAACACTCGGACATTCGCGGGGTTCCTCGATAATTCATGATCCTTCTAGAAATTCCAGCGTAACAAAATGCAACACCAATTTTTGAAAAATTGTTTGTGATTTTGACAATGTTTCTTCCAAAAATAAAATCAAAATGGGAATATTCAGATTTTAAATTTTCTTTAACATTTAGTTTAGATAAAATAAATAAAATATCAAACTTTGACCCCATTTGTAAATTTTTAGCCGCTTTTTGGAACTTGTATTCAGATACTGAAAACAAGTAAATTTCTCATTATTTATTTCTGTAGTGCATATTCTGATGTATAGAAGATATATTATTACTAGAAATAAACGACCCTATAACACCAAAATGTTGTTTTTATTTGATTAGACAATCAACGTTTTGCTTTACAGCTTCTTCCAGAGCGTTCATTAAAACACAAACCAAAACTGACAATACGATGCTTCAAAGCTTTTGGTGTTAAAAGGTCATATATTTCTAGTAGTAACAAGTACATTTCTCGCCCACGCAAAGAAAATTTGCCAACAGGCCATTAAAAGTGGGCAAAGCGGAGAGTTAATACAATTATGGGACTTTTTTCCGTATACTATTTTTAAAATAGTGAATATTGTATCAAGAACTGTAAAAATCGACTGTTACAATTATTTTATATTTTTGCAAATTTCCTGTTCCTAAAGGTGTTTAAATGGAATTTATATCATCTGAAATTTGGAATCATTTTCTATCGCGCAGTCTATTTGCCGTAAATCTAGGATTGTTCTCCTTTTAAGTACATAAGAAATAAAAACCGAAATGTTTGGAGATAAGCTTTAGCGACAAGGTTTTGTTTGGGTTTCATAACGATACTCTGTTGTTTATAAGTTACGGAAAGATAATGAATTAACTTTATGTGTTTCCTTGCATGTTTATTTATTTTACTGAAGTTACTGTCTTGAAAAGTATATACAGTTCCCTAGTTTTGTGATTTGATCCTTAGGCCAGAACAACAATGTAAGCTAAGAATCCTACTCTGTACTCGTCATATAAACGTAACTTCACCGTTTTGGTTTCATGTTTTTAATAAATGCTAGATAGGTTATTATATGTAAGCCAAGAATAAATTTGGTATACTCTTCGCCTAGAATGTAAACTGGGAGAGGCAAATAAGTCCCAAGTGTTGCAGAGATGGGCGGAATAAGAATATAACCATTTGAACATTTGCACACAAGTGGTCAGTGAGCCAGTAAGGGTAGTGTTGTTAGGGTGCAATAAGACTGTACAAGGTGTGCTCTCCTCAATTCAACTAGGCATATTCATGTTGAAGGAGGTGGACATACCAGCTGTTTGAGGGATGACCTGCACTACACTGGCAATGTCATCACTGTAAAAAAGGGAAGCAAGAGAATGAGACAGGTGACATATCTGATGTGACAAAATATGACAGAGCCTGCAAGCATTAATATCCAGGGATGGACCATCCATTAAGGGAAGAAGGTGAGAGGTCCCTGGATGAAGATGGGTCCCAGGGTAGAAAAAGATAATGGCAGGGACAACATAGCCACAACATAGGAGCCAATCACGTTCTGAACGAGCATAGAAGTGAGAGATAGAGGAAATGAAGATAGGAGAGAAAAAAATGGTCACCCTACTGAGCAGCTGAAGTCTTGGGAAAAAAGACCAGTCTGGGAAGAAAAGTAAGTAAGTGTGATGAAATAGAGTGCAAGAAGCATCAAGATCATAGATTTATGAACAACAGCAACCATAGGTAAAAATAAGGAAATAAGTCATAATATAAATGTGATATAAAGAGCAAAGAAGCCAACAACTCAAATGGGTCACATGTGAGAGTGTGGAATACCACATTAAGGTACTAGTCAAGCATAAGAATCAAGTGAAGAAGAAAGGATCAGAACAGAGTGGAGAGGATGGGGGAAGAAAACACCCTATGGTAATGGGAAAGGCAAAATATAATAGATAAGGCAACTCGATAACCAGTGATGATGGAGACTGACAAACCATGGCCAAACAACCAAGTGAAAAGGCAACAGAAAGGTGTCATAGTAGGACAACTAGGAGGAAGGGAGCAGCATATGTTCTAACAATGAAAATTCACCACTTCTGTTGAGAGACAGACAAGTTAAAGGGTGACAGAAATGGGATAAGAAAGCTACGTGATTTGAGAGCCTAAGTGCAATGGACCAGACAAATCCCACACGTGAAGATGCAATAATTATACCTCTGGATGAAAAAGTGAGGAATGAGGTTGAAACAATAGAGGGAATACTTGGTTAAAGAAGTGGGAGTCTGGATGCCAATCAAAGAAGTACAGGAAACCAGGCCTGAGCTGACCATAGAGGTGCCACCAAGTGGACCTGACAACAATGATGCATATCAAGGCGAGAACCCGAGGGAGGAGTTGAAGAGGAAGATAGGCATACAGAAAAAGGTGAGATAAGTCCTGGCTAAGAGCATTGATAGCCAGAGTTAAGGATGAGGACTGGGGACCAGAAGAGAGGAAGCTTGGGGTTAAAAGGAAAGGCGTCTATGGGGGTATGCTCAACCACGAACACACTTAATGAAAAACCCTGAGATGGAGAGGCCACTCCATGGATAGTGTGGTCTGGCTGAGAAAGGTAATCCACCACTAGGTTCAAAGCCTCTGTCAGATAACAAGCCATGAGACGAGTACAATGAAAATGAGCTCAGAAGAGGAGGTCCAAAGCCCAAAAGCAAATACTCCTGGAGCAGGTGCCCCCTCAACAGTTGATATAAGAAATGACTGTGGGATTGTCAGAGTGGGTCATGACAAACCAATCCACTAGAAGAGAAAGGAAGTGACAACATGCCCAATGAACAGCAAGAAGTTTGAGTCCATTAATATGGAGTGAATTCTCTTCCTCTGCTGAAATGCTAGAAATCATGATGTTATTCAGAGATTCACCCAACTCAAGAGGGAAGCATCTGTGAAGAGATGAAGATCTCGTAAGGTGTGGTAAGGGAATGCCAATCATGGTGTTGGCACAGTCTATCTATCAAGACTAATTCTTGAGAAGAGGAGAAGGGAGGTTCACAATCTAGGACAATGGATCCAGAGAAAGATTCCACTGTCTCACAACGTTCACTGGAGGAGGCATATGTGTGTTTGTTCCAAAGGAATGAGTAGTTCCAGGAAAGTCAGGTCCCCAAAAGCAAATAAACCTCTCATGAAGGATGGAAATTAGAAGCCCAAACATTGGTAACTATACATTCCATAGCCCAATTGGGGTGAGAGTTGAAACAAATGCTACAGTGTACTAAATACTGTATAGATATGAGAAAGGACTTGGAAAGCTTGACAATCCATCCCAATTGAGCAGCCTCTTGTAAATAAAGGAAGGTATGAGAAAAGGACACCTCCAAATAAGGGACAAGTATAAGCTAATCATGCATGTAGAAAAGGATTCACAGCTTCAGTCCATGAAGGTGGGAAGCAAAAGCCCTCATGACTCAACTGAAGATGCAAGTGGCTCAGGCTATGCCAAAGGGAAGTGCAAAAATTGAAAGATTCAACTCCAATGGACAAAACATAGAAAACATCCGGAGAATGGGACAATCAAAATATGTAAGAAGGTATCCGACACCTCAACCTTGGTCTTTTTATCACCACTGGAGAGAAAAGAAATTCTCCATCTGGAACCATGGAAAAACCATAAACCAGTTGATAGACAACGGGTCAATAACCAGAAAAAGGTGAAAGAATGCTGATCAAAGTGACAGGAGTTGGAGGAGGCCCAGTATGCATGAGGGAACCCACAACATACTGCATGATAGCTGTAACATCCTCAACAGACAAGCGTCCAGAAGTCATAGCCAAAACAGGTTTTGTGTTGGTAACTTCATCACCTTTTGAAAACAAAAACACAGTCACTTGACTATTCATTATAACATTAATGCTTTGAAACAAATGCAAACCTAGGAAAATTGAATATGGACCAAAACATCAACACGTTTTTACAAGATAATGCAGAGAAAAAGAATGGAGTTATATTGAATGCAAGTGCTTAAGGGGAGTTACTACATATGGAGGTTGTGTCACCCTCCTACTGGTGGAGGGCTTTTGTCACATGGTGATGTCATCATGCATCAGCACAGTTCACGTTCATTTTAGACAGGAGTTAGCTCAAGGCTAGTGGCATGCAAATCTCATAGGCAAATACAAGAGGGATGTAGTCGTTGTGTGTGAAGAGGTGGGGTATTGTTTCAGAGTAAATATCAAGTCAATGTATTTCAAATGTCTGTGTTTTAGACTTGGTGATGTTTATGAGTTATTAGTGATTATATATATATATATATATA
>NW_013666895.1:106672-126592 GCF_000517525.1 Limulus polyphemus | reverse complement strand
GGTAGGTTGTTCTAGTAAGTAATAATATAGTACTATAGTTATTATAATAGTGTGTTGTTTAGTTACGTTGGTGTAGTTAGTTATTGTAGTTATTAGTGTATATATATATATATATATATATATATATATATATATAAGTGTAAATCTGATATAACACTATACACCAGGTACAAAAGGAATAACCCTTTCTTGCCCAGTTTAATCATTATAAAATTAAGTGACAATTATCCTTATATTCAAAAGAAAATGTAATCACTTAACCTTTCTACCTGAAAAGTAAGTCATTTTTATTACTTTTGATAATTCGAGTCTATAAAAACAATTTAAAACTTTCTGAAGAGGTGAAGGTAAGAAGGAGGAACAGCCAGGCATGTGTAGAGAAGAGAGATTACAAGGAAACTTTCCCAGGACCAAGTCATCTGGGATAATCTAAAGGGCTTGGCTTCAATTTTTTTTCAAAAATATAGTAAATTAGCCACATTATGTACTTAATTAGACCTAAGTATGCCTTCTGCCTATATTTATGCTCAAGTATATACAATATGAATACTTAAGAACTATTCTATATAGCAGAAGCAAAAGAACAAAAAAAAAAGGAATTTTATTCTCCAAACTTCTCATATTGAAGCTTTTAAATAGTTTTATATAATTCTAGAATAATTTCAATAAGTTACTGAGGAAAAGAGATCTTAATTTACACCCATATCTACCAACTATCCCCGACATTCTTATTCTCTGCTATCTAAAATGAAATAATCTATAATACAATTTAAAGTGGCATTCTCTAAGCTTCTCGAGTCAAAGTATTTGAATATTGTTATATAATTCTATGATAAGCTCCATAAATTACTGCAGAAGAGCAAAGATAATTTAGACCCTTACATTTTAGTTATCAGGTATTCAGTTATGATGGCATTCCTCATATGTCCATTTTTTCTATTTCTTGAAGTGTAAATGTCATCATACAATGTGAATGTTTATATGTTTTGAAATTGTACTGGAAGGTATAGCAAAATAAGCTATTCTATGTCCTGTAAATGAAATAACTGTGCAATAATTTTAATGAGTAGGCTAATACTAATTTCTGCATTTATATGATTTTTGCTAATAATGTATGAATACAGGTCAAAAAACATTAAGACTTTATATCAATCTCTCTTATTTTCAGGCTATTCATTGGGAAAATGAAACAATGGAAAAGTGGTGCCTTGAAGCAGAAGAAATCAGCAGAAAAGCAGGATGAAACGTCAAAACTACCCAAAATGATATCATTTTTTCAATACAAATCCAGATCAATTATTACTAAGGAAACAAACATCACATATGAGGCTGGGCCTAGCTACAGTGATTCAAATAAACCACAAATAACCTCAAAGAAACAGATACAGACTTAGAAGATGCTAAACAGGCTGAAAGAGTTGAAGATTATGCTGTCTCTAATATATATCAGAATCCTTTTGGTGATAATTCTGCATTTACCTATCAACATACTATAGAAACAGTTATTTCATGAGATCCAACTCTTTAGCCAGAATGACCGATGCACAACAAAGGGTGATTATAACTAAGGGTCCAGTATAACTGATGGATATTCCGATATTTCTTTTCTGCCAAAATAATGAAAAATTCCCTGTCACTTCACAAAGAAAAACTATTACAATCATATGAAAAAATGAGGAAAAAAATTAAAAACCTGGTTAGTTTACTCCAATTCTTCAGATAGTGTAATAGTGTTTCTGCTGTAAACTGTTCAGCAGAAGAAACAAATGCACTGCCTCTACTCTCAGTTCACAAGGGTTCCATTCTTGGCAGCATTTTCAACTGCATTAAAGGACCATGAGCATTCACAGCTGTATATAACATGGATAAATGATACAGCCTAAAATGTACAGTTATGGGCAATAGTGAGATTAAAAATGTAAACCTGGAGTTGATAAGGCAAGAGGAAAAATACTTGAGAGTGGTTTTAACTCAAATAGTTGCCATCATTCATCATCTGGCTGAGAAATACTTATCTTTCTGTGACACAACTGAAAAACCTAATGACCCACATAATGGTAGAACTACTAGCAAAGTTCAATGCAACAATGGCAAAACATCTGAAACAAATTTAGTATTAGGAAATAAGTGACCATTGTCTCAGTAATATAACACAGAATGAATTCATCAAGCTTCTTGGGGAATCAAGTGCAATAGATAGTGATAATTGCTCCTGATGACTGTATCAGATGGTGCTTATGTTTTCAAACATTTCATTAGATTTACCACTATTGATGACTCTAGTGGGAAAAGATTGATGGAAAATTTTTTGTCTTATATACACAAGATGAACATTGATATTAACAACTGCAGAGGCCATTCTTATCATAGGCTCCAATATGAAGAGCATCAGTAAAGGTGTTCAGGAAAGGCTGTTGGACATCAATAACAAAGCAATATATATTTCCTGTACAAGCCACACACTAAATCTGCTGATATTAGATGCTGCAAAGTCAACAATGCATGGCTTAAGTTTTTTTGACATTTTGGAGTGACTACGTGCCATTTTCAGTAGCTCAGTGCACCATTGGGCAATTTTGAAGGAGCATGTGTTTGATTTAAGTTTAAAAAGTTATCATATACACTTTGGAAAAGTAGAATTGAGGGTGTGAGAGCTTTGCAATATCAATGGCAAAAGTGTGTGATGCTTTGAATACATTGCACAGATACGCCACTGACAAAAAAGATGGAGCTACAATCTCAGATGCACCAAGTTTGAGCAACGAGTATTTCCAGAGAAAAGACCAAAAAAGTTATGGTGAATTTTTGATTATGAAAGTAAAGAACAGTCAGATAACACTACTCTTGAGGTTGAGTACCAACAAAGTTTTTCTTTCCATATTGTTCTAAGTAGCATAACCAAGCAATTTTTTCAAATGCAAACTTTCTATAATGCCTTTGGCTTTCTCCGTTCTATCAACGATATGAAAATGGCTTCATGTCAGAACATTCTACAAGCTAGTTGTGTGAGGACTGCAAATATAATAGGGGACACTGACTGTAATGAATTACATTTAGAAGTATCATGTGCAATTAAAGCACAACTATGCAATGTCTCTTCACCACTTCAGATTCTTGACTATATATTCAGGGAAAATTTGGTAGATTTGCATCCAAATTTGATTGTTGCTTTACATTTACTGCTGACTGTTTACAGTTGCCTCGGATGAAATACATTTCTCATGTTTGAAGCTAATAAAAATCTATTTGAGGTCTACCACTCCCAAGAACATTTGAATGGTCTTGCTCACATTTCCATCGAGCATGAAGTTGCAAGAGGTGCCATATGACGATCTTATCAATGATTTTGCAGCCTCTAAAACATACAAATTACATTTACATAGCTGTTTATTCAGAAGAAATAAAAGGTAAAATTTCATTCTATTCAGATAAAATAAAATTTAATTTGAGGAGAAGTAGAGTGATCCAAATGTTAATATGTTCAAATAACAGGCTACAACTTCTGTGTTAGTGGCTCCTGGCCTAAAAATACATGCAGGAGAAACTATTGGTGGAATTCTTAGAAAGTGAATCATTTTTCAATTTTCATCAGGCATTTGAATCACCTCTAGCATCACAATATTGCTTGGAAGCCTCAAAAGGTCTAAATCTGGACCCGACTGTTATAACAGTTTCTATTGTTTGGCTGGTTCTTTTGGAATATTCAGTAAACAGAATATTGCAAAATCAAGTGCATTTAATGATAACATAAGCATTTTATTTAATTGACAACATGCTAACAAGACAGCTTAACTGATGTTCAATGATAAGCCTAAGTTTACATTAGTTGTTAATGCAACAGTTTCACTTATTTGTTTTGAATTACAGCACTTTCTCAAATCTCTAGTACTTTGTTAAAAAAACACTTTATAAATGTGCTAACTTAACAATTAATACTAATCTATTCTAGTCTAACTCATGTTTTATACTGCTCAAATTGTTTTTTAAACTTTCAAGAAGATACTGATAACTAAGCCACATTTAAATAATTATATTTTGTTATTCACCAGCAGGAGTGGCACACATTCCATCTCATTTAAATATCCTACAGTAGTGGCACACATTCCATCTCATTTAAATATCTACAGTAGTGGCACACATTCCATCTCATTTAAATATCCTACAGTAGTGGCACACATTCCACCTTATTTGATGGAATGTGTGCCACTACTGTAGGATATTTTCATTTAAATATCCTACAGTAGTGACACACATTCCACCTCATTTAAATATCCTACAGTAGTGGCACACATTCCATCTCATTTAAATATCCTACAGTAGTGGCACACATTCCATCTCATTTAAATATCCTACAGGAGTGGCACACATTCCATCTCATTTAAATATCCTACAGAAGTGGCACACATTCCACCTCATTTAAATATCCTACAGGAGTGGCACACATTCCATCTCATTTAAATATCCTATAAGAGTGGCACACATTCCATCTCATTTAAATATCCTACAGGAGTGGCACACATTCCATCTCATTTAAATATCCTACAGTAGTGGCACACATTCCATCTCATTTAAATATCCTATAAGAGTGTCACACATTCCGTCTCTGTGAGTAGCGCAAACTACCATTGTAAATTCTGTATTGTTAGCTAGGCATGGGTGAAAGGTCAATATAATAAAAATAATAAATATATATAAATGTATAATGTTACGAGATTTAAGCTATTTCATCAAAACATTTATGTTTTCATGTTATAATTTGTGTTCATTCTAGAATGAAAGAGGCACAATTTATGTTTATTTCCAAATTTTTTATGGTGGTTGCGAGATTGGTCAAATTTACTGAACCCGAACAGAGATTAATTACTAAAAATAACAGATAAAATATAAAGTTTTTTCTTAAAAAATGTTTGATAACTATCCAGACATTATAAAGATTTTGCATGTCAAATTTCAAAATTTTCTGATGCATAAAAGTATTTTTAATCTTAAAATGAATATTACTTTGCATGATAGATAGGCAACATGCAAAAAGAAAAAAAAAGACATGAGAAAAACATTGCTTTATAAACCTTAATATTTAATAAAATTTAACATTTTGTGTATGAAAGCATTGTAATGTTTACTGATAATCTGCCATATTTCGTTAATGTTTGCTTACTAATTTAAAAGTTATATCATGAAAATTATAACAAGCACAAAATGGTTACAAGGTCAATCCCAGGGACTGAGCATGGGTTGAAAGAGTACATTGTGGATGCGACAACCTTTCATGGACAAGTCTGAATACGTCATCCTGATGAGTTGACAAACCCAACCAGAGAGAGTTACTGAAGACAGATCATGGGAAACAGAAGGGTTCCAAAGAATAATTTGTCTGGAACATGAACCCTGAAAGGAGGCAGTATGAGCCACATAACACCACATGGACCGAACCAGACAAAAAATCCTATCCAGTTCAGAACGGGAGTACAGGTGGCAAATCAAAGGTAAGAATATGGGTGAGAAAGACAAACCACCTTCCCAGGCTGCATAGGTCTCAGGCAGGAAGGACCGGTTATGGTAGAGTGTCACACAAGGACCACCTGATAACTTGCCACAGTTAAAATGGACAAGCCCTGGTAAAACAACCAGATGAAAAATTGGGAACTGGAGGAACAGAAGGACAGGAGAGTTGGAAGCCACAGCAAAGAGATCAATGTCGGAAGATGGACCAACACCATTGGTAAATGGTCAAGGAAGAAGGTCTGATGGGTCGGGAAAGGAAATTTGTTACACAAGGAGTCAGTCCCAGAGCTGAGGCGAGGGACGGGACCAAAGCCAAGCATGAAGACAAAATTTTGTTATGTCGGTATGAAATACGTCCAATCGAGGTTGACAGAGGAGAGACCAAGACAAAGATAAGGGTAGGGAACGTTGCACATGTAAAGGCCAAAGCAGAGCGAATCAAGGCTGTGCAGGTCAATATGAAGCAAACAGCAGGGTGAGAGAAGGAGTAGTTTAGATAGAACTTTATATAGGAGTCAGTTTGGAGGGTAAGCATAGATGTAAAGATTAGTCCAATCCTGACTGAATGCGTCTCCATCCAGAGCAGATGGGTGTGGAACAGGAGACCAAAAAGAATGAAACTTGGTATTCTAGTGTGTGACAAAGACATTGATAAGCAGTGCCCCCAGTTAAGAACACTCCCACCAAAAAACTTGTGAATGAAGGGACCACTCCATGGGGAGAACCTGGTTGGGATGAAATAAACAATTGGTAACCAGATTCATGGCTCCAGGAACATGACAAGCTCACATCACCACGCTGTGATCACGAGACCAGAAAAATATCCAAAGTCCGAAAACACAAGAGATCTAAACTTGGTTCCACCATGCTTGCTGATATAATTGATAACAGTGGAAGTAAATAGGTCAAAGTCCAACAGACTGCCAAAAGCTCGAAGATGTTGCTGTGGAATGTAGACCCCTCTAGAGACCATAGACCGGAAATCTCGAGAGTTGAGGAAAGCCCCCAACCCACCAAAGATGCAATCATTAACAGCTGTAATTCTGGACGAGGTGGAGGAATGGGACCCTCAATGTGGTCTGGTCTCTGTTGAGCCACCACCAAGCTAAGTCCAGCCTGATCACAGAAGGAATGGTAAGAGGATGGTCCAAGTGATGCAGGGAAAAGTTCCACTGATGGAAAAGTGAATGCTTATGATACTGATCCATGTGAATGGGAGCTTCCAAGGAAGCCCATATCCCCAAAATAGAACCTCTCAAGCACATGGATAGACAAATCCCGGGAAGTAAGAGGAGGAAGAGACAAAAGTTTGGCTAGGGAGGATAAGGAGGAATGTAACCTAGCTATATTAATCTGTGATTCTAAGGAATCTGAATAACCCCTAAAGACAAAATCACATAGCAAAGGGGCCTGTTTGAGATCTCGAGAGGGGGGAAATGGGGAGATGAACTCCTTCCAGTAAAGCATCCCTCCCTAACAAGTCCCAACAGTAAAGTAGCCAGGTATCAATGAAATGGGAATAAGCTGATAAACAAGCCATGGTGCCCAAAGGAGGGTCCTGAGCTCTTCTTAAAAGACATCCAAAGAGTCCAAATGTCAGGTGGATGAGGAGAAGAAATTGCCAGCCAAACGTAAGACTCTAACTCCCTGTGAACCAAGGCTTGAAGTTCCTCAGCAGATCCTGTGTCCTGGGAAGTCATGCCATGTGTGTTGTCATCTATGGCAGGAATATCATTGTCAACCACATTAAATCTCAAATTCATATTAGAAACACAGAATTCAGGAATGAGAATTTAGTTGAATGCAAAATTGTAGAGACAACTGAAATTAAACACAAAATTTAAGAAATTGTGAGATTAAACTTCGACTGAAAAGGTAACAAAGCACAATCAAAAACTGTAGTCACACTCAGAAAACTTAAATACATGTCTAAAGTGTATCATACCAATTGAGGAAGTGGGGATTAAGCGGAAACAGCAGAGGGAGCTATAATTATAGGTGGTGCAGTATTATAGTGGAGAGTAGTCACATGATATGTACATATTCAGAAATGGTGCAAAACTAGTGGAGTATAAAGATTGGTGTGCTGATTACTAAAATTCTTTTAGCAATGCTTAGAGGGCAGTCAACGATCAAGATAGATGTGTGAGAGGCAAGTCCGTTTCAGAACCATACATTATTTCTCACACTACTATATTCACTCTACATTGACATAAATAGTTTATAAACGCTCTTTCTGATAGTATGTAAACTTCACCTGTAGCTATTTTTCAAAAACAAGCTTCATTAATAGTTGTTCAAATCACATGCTGTGAGATCATAAATGGTTAGTATCAAGAGGTTGCACAAATACAATGAGTGAAAGAGAAAAAAAACACACGAGAAACAAAAGGTGGATAATTATATTGTTAAGGAATGATAGTTTTTACCTAATAAAAAACTTTGCTTTGAGATGGGCAGAAAAAGTCTAAAAAATATTCTATAAATGTGTTATTTACCACTAATGCTCCTGGTAGCTACACAGAAATGAAAGTTTGAACATTTAAAAGAATTTCTTTGAAATTTACACTAAATAACTGCTACAAAATGACAAAATATCAATTCTGAAATATTTTTTGAGTTAAACGTTATGGAAATACAA
This sequence comes from Limulus polyphemus, assembly GCF_000517525.1. Classification (NCBI taxonomy): domain Eukaryota; kingdom Metazoa; phylum Arthropoda; class Merostomata; order Xiphosura; family Limulidae; genus Limulus; species Limulus polyphemus. The sequence goes on along the minus strand of NW_013666895.1, from coordinate 118,446 downwards.
GTTAGGTTATTTGATATATAGGTGTGCACTTGACCAATGGTGATAAGGTTAGTCAATTAAAACAAAAACACCATTGATGCTCAGGTTGTTTTTAAGTTTGAGTAAAATGAACCTTGCTGGCACACATTCACAGGAGAAAAAAACACATTTTTTATGTATTGTAGAAGGTAGTTAACAGACACTTTTTACATAAACATAGGTATTAATGTTTGTCAAGTATTATTCATCACAACAGTTCAATAGTACTAAAATTAAAAGTTTAATATATTTTAGCTTTAGAAAGGCAGTTCCCTTGTTCTATATCTTCTGTATCAAAGAAACAGAAAATAGCAGCCAGTTAGCAACTTTGTCTAACTTACAGAACTAATCCCAGGGTAGTTGATTTTAAAAAAATATGACAGTTAACTCATCAAAAGGTCAGCAAAATAAACCTATTAACATTTAAAAACTACTTGTGTCTTCACTGTATCTACTTTTTGTATATTACTAATAATTAGTAATTGTCTACAGTTTCAATGTCTTTAAAAAAACAGTATCACAAGCTAATTATTTTGTTTACAATGTTTCCATAAGCTGAAATTTTTAACATATAACAGCTATCAATTTGAAATTTATGAGCTTTTCAAACTACATGTAAACATATACTATGGGTATCTTAGCACTTCTGTACTCATTCTGTTGTGTTTGAGTTTTAATTACTAAAATGTATGGAATATTAATACAATAATATATTTTGTTTAAATATTACTCTACTTGTATTAGTATATTGATGTTTTCTCAAATATAATAGTTGTCTCTTAGTTCTGTCTCCTCAACTAAAAACACAGAGCAAGTCTCTAGTTAATAGAAAATGTATTTTCTTTTTCTTTTTAGTCCCCCCTCCCCCCAGTGGCACAGCAGATGTCTGTGGACTTACAACACTAGCAACCAGAGCACAGATAACCCACTGTGTAGCCTTGTGCTTAACTTCAAACAAACTATTTTTTAGCTATATTGGAAATAGCTTACTTATGGATACAATTATAAAATGCCCCTAAAGAAAAAAGGTCCAACTTTCAAAAGCACTCAGATTATAGAGTTTTTATCACTTTGTATCTCTACTCTTTCACTTCAAAATTAGGGAGTATTATACAGATACTTGTTGAGTAGCTTTGTGCAAAAATCAACAAACATTAATTAATATAATAAATTATTCTGAAATTCCCAATTATGAAGTTTAAAAAATGGTGGTTTAGATAATGACATATGCAAATATTCATACATATAATTTAAGGTCAACAAAAGACCTGTTGAACCATCCCACCCACTGAACTAAACTTTAAAATAAAAATGAAACACTCAATGCCAGCCCTTATCATTCAAATATTTATAAGCCTTCCATTAAAAGCCCTTAAATTTACTGCATCCACTATATTTAAAGGCAATCCATTCCAAAGGCCAACCACTCAGTTAGAAAAATAAAGTTGTCTTAGCTAAAGATGACTCCTACCCTGCCAAAATTTATTTGTTTGACATAGTCTTACCATTCTCACCATTAAGTATGGAAAAAGATGATGCATCAACACTCAAAAATCTTAAACACCTCAATCAGATCCCTCTAACTCTTTTTTCAAGAGAAAACAATTTCAGCACTTGGAGGAAACCGCATCCACCTCAACCAGGGAATAATCTTCCCCCAATTGTTTTTCATTACTCTGATAGCAGAGCAAAATATATCAGGAAAATCTCGTGCAGGAGATTATGCAATGCTGAGGTAGGTGGAACATCAAGACGTGTACTATGGCTTTAGCCCATTCCATCTTGGTCAAATACGTGAGAACAAAACTATAATGACAGGCAGAGGTTGGTGAAACCCTCATCTTCCCCCCAAGGCAAATCCAAGTCTTATACAGCTAAACATATCTACTGGGAATTTCTTGGGAGATACTGTAAATGAGTGTCTTGTACTACACCTTCAAGTAACACTCCAGCCCTACGTATCAAATGAGGGGTGTGGGACACCACTTACAGAGGAAACTCTCCATATCACCCTACTCAATGGCTTGGAACATGGAAAGTTAGGATTCTCCCATGCTCCATCAGAAGGGGTGGGATTTGAATAGGGGAAAACAAGTGGAAGGTATGCGTGGACCACTGTCATCAGACACAACCATATGAAATTGAGTCCTCTCCAGGAAACAGTGAAATGAGTTACCATGACTAAAGATAGCAAGTGGGAGCTCAATGAAGATTTGGGGTAAGCATTCCCAGGATCTGATGACACCAAACATGATTAATGTAGTGTTTAGTTTCACATGTTAAGTAGGTGTTTTTTGCTTTTTATGCATTTGTTGTGTTAATTAGCATAAAGAAGAAATATGGTGGCTAGAAAAAACGAAGGTGCAATCAGATGTATGGGATGAAAGTGCAACAAGAACAAAAATAATGTAGTGCTAAATAAAGAAAGACAGTTGATCAAGATGACTAGAAACTCAAAAAGCACAGGGAAAAATATATGAACACAGGCAGTGCCGAGGAAAAATTAGCACATGATCGTGCGATAGTACTCACATGGATTACTGCACATGGAAATTGTGTCAACCTCGTACCGGTGTAGGGTTACAGCACTATGATGGTTGCATCATAAGATGGTGCAATACACACAAACACGTGTAGGGGTGGGAGTCTGTTCAAGACTTGTGGCATGTGCAGGAAATTCCATGGGAGTTATGCATGAGGTAATAGCTCTTAGTAGTGCAGAGAAGTAGGCAGTTTCTAAAGTTCTTCACTTTATTACTCTTAGAATATGATTACTGAAAAAAACCCATTATTCAAAAATTACATATAGTTTTCACATGTCCTATAGTATTTCACTGGGGATAAAATACATTTCAAATTAGACAATATAGGTTTTTGGATCCACACTAATTTTTCCTAGACTTTGTACGTTATTAAACATACAATGTGTTCGGAGTATTCAAGACCGATATTACACTGTTATAGACCAATGTGCCCATAATCCATAGTAAAATGTTTATTTACACACTGTAAGTAATAAGTAAGGAATAGCAAATAATATTTTAACAGATTTTAGTTCTCTCTTATTGGTGCACAGAGAAAGTATTGTTTCTTTACCTTAGACCATCATATGATAACTGTGGTGGTACTAGTTTCTGTTTTATCAATAAATAACTGGTTGTTCTAATTTAAGTCATATATGAACAGATGTGCATACCTGTTCAACTACCTTATTTTTGTTTTCTCAGTGCAAACTAACCAGGATGAACACAGGAGTGTTCTTAAAAACAATAACATACACAGTTTTAGTGATTATTATAACATCACTAACACTCATTGCATCAGTGAAATATGTGTTACAAGTTTGATAGCAATCTTCTAACCAGTGAGGAAACTGATGGAATTGAAGAACAGAACTAATCCTTTTAGACATGGAAAGGTTGAATAATAAGGCTCATCAAATGGACTTACTTCAAACTGTACGATTATACAAATATTAAGTACAATTATCTTTCACATCAACATTTTATTTACAGTACTAAGCAAAGATATATGTAAACTGTTATACATTAAAAAGGAGATAAATACAATGATTATTGAAATAAATATTTTATACATTACAAAATTAATAACGTTTGTTTTAAATTCTTTTCTCTACAATTTCAGTATTTTTATTGATTCATAGTTTTATACTGATGTTATGCTGATAAAAGCATGCAAGATTGACAAGTGTTTGATAAAGTGAATAGTATGATGTAAAAAACAGTATTTTAATTATTTATGGGGTCTCAAGTCCTTTAACTCTACTATACAGTAACTTAAATTAATTTAGATACGTGAATATGATATTTCATTGAATTCAATATATATATATATATATATTGTATTTCAATTAGCCCTAACATTTCTAAAATATCCATCAAAATGTGGTATATTCCCAAGAGTAAGTTAATTTTTGCTTTTGTTTAATTTCTTATTTCATTATCTAAAGTCCAAAGTAATAGTAATGAAATCATAACTATATGAAATTTAACACCAATGAATGTTTAAATAGCTATTCATTGTTCTTCACAATCTTTTGTTAAAGAGTATCACCAACTTAAGTTCTCAATTATCTCCACATCCTGACAGACACTTTAAAAGCAGCTCTGCACTACCTGTTTAGTAAGCATATATATTTTTCCAGTAATATAAACTCAGGAAAATGGAAGTGTTTCTTTTGCTTATTTACTGAATGCATATTAAAAATGTAGCACATCTCATGCATAGATAACATAGTTAGCTCCTTCTCTGGTGTCTTCCATTTTTCCAACAATTGTTTTTAAGTGTGATAGTATCATCAAACCAGTTATACAGCACCATGGACACTTCTGGAATATGTTAATAGTATCAAAATTATGTATGCTTTTACATTAAGTGGGAGGAAGCAGACAGCTGTTAAGGTGTTTGTATAACATGTTTTGTATAATCAGAGCAATGTATCTCAGAATAGTGATAAAGAAAACACATATTCTGATAGATTGCTTCACGCATCAGTAATACCCATATATGTATACTTAATAAATGATTTATTTTCCAACCATAAAGAATGACAGCTGATGCTTTGTATTGAGGATCAAAATGCAGTGGAAACAGAAACTGGTATTATTATTAGTAAATTAGAGGTTGAGAAATCAAGTCAGAAATTAGGTTTTCTTTTAAATTCAGTATTGTATTATAAATATTGTACTCAACAGTACTCCAATGAGTTTCTCCAAATACATTAAAACTGCCATAACTTTTAAAAATTATAACCCTAAATGAGATATAAATATTCATAAAAGATGCATAAAACTAATTAAACTTAATATTCCAAAATATATGAACTGATTATGAGCAGATGGTTCAAAACAACAAATTCTAACTATTAAGAGGCTTTACTGCAAACAAGGGATTAAGTTATTGTAAAAAAGTATTTGGATAACCTAAGACTTAGTGTAAAAAAATTAAGTGCTTGTATATTATGGAAAATTAAAGCTCTTTAGATTATGTTAGTTTAATATTTTGGTTACGAGTCAATGTTATCTCCAAGTATTCATACTTGAAATAAGAACCATCATTATTACAATAAAAATTTTATCAAAGCATGAGAATAAGAGGAACTTGAGCAGATATTTTTATCTTGAAACCAAGAATTAATATATGAGTAATTAAAATATTGTAAAGATGTTGAGGTTTTGTTTCTTTTAATCAGGCTTTAAGTAATCTGTCAATTCCAAAATAATTTTTAAAACCTCCTAGGAAGGAGGGTTTCTTACACTCTTCAGTAAAATCATTCATTATTTCATTTTATGTATACTAAAACATGTTTAAAAATATTAGATTCTGGTTTCTTCTGTAATAATTTTTCAGCCAATTAGCTCCTTTTTCATCCAACCCTCGGGTTATTGAATTCCATGTTGGATTGTTCCTCATGTATGAGCACTTAAAAATATGATCAATACTACCCGGTTACAATGAGTGCATCTTCTATTATCATATGGTAACCAGTTTTTTGTGAACATTTCCACATTGTAGTCTCATCCATAAAATTATGTTGATCTTGCTACATTTTATCATTGACCAAGTAATTCTCTCTTCCAATTGACTTCTTAATGTCTTTATAAAAGTCACAGTTTGTTGAATTATCAATTCTAGTCCACATTACTTGGATTTTTTGAAACATCTCTCATGATTGCCTCTAATTGGGCTTCTTCCTTCGTGAGTTGAATTACTTCCCACCTGGTCTAGCAGCTTGATAAAGTAAGTGAACCATGTAGATTGTTTGATATAGTCTGTTAATTTCATCATCTCTTTCAGGCAAATCTTTAGGTATCTATCTTCTGCCATTTTCGACACTTCTTCTGACTGTTGCATAATCCATACTTGTCTCTCCAACTTCCATTCTCCACAAGTAATCAGGTGTATATCTGTCTTAACTTAAAACCCTCTTCAAGTACTCTTAATTGCCTAGTTATACAAGACTAAAGTCCTAAAACTGTGGTGCAGGCATACCACTCATTTTCTACTTTCTCATTCTAGATTTTTCATTTTTCTTTTCTGAGTCTATGCAGTTTTTGCATAACACATGGTCCAGAAAGTTATTAAGCTAACTTCATTCTAGCTGCCTTGATTCATTTGTTATTCTCTGGAGATAATACCTGTTCTGTTCTGAAGGCAGTGAAATAGGCCTAAAACTTTGTTTTTAATACTGATATTCCTTATTCATCTAATAATGTAAAACTGAACTTATATTTTATACTTGTTCACTATGAAGTAGTTATTAAAATATTGTTGTAAGCTACAATTTCAATGATTTAGTTTAATATTTGCTAGAAGGAATTGCTAATTGTGATGACAATGTGATAATTGAGAAACTTCAAATAGTATCTGAATTTGTACATTAGTTATAAATATGAGTAATGAAGTAGTTAGTTAGTTCAATGATTGCAAATTCAGTGAAGGAATTGAGTATTTGTTAATCATGAGATGAATGATAAAGTTATTCAGTAAAAGTTACCATTCGTAAAAGCTAATCAGTAAGTTACTTAATAGTTCTTGTCAATAAAAAAAAATCTGATAAATGTTATTAGTGTACCAGGCCTACAGTAGTTCCAGAGTTTATATTTAAAAGTGTGTGTGTGAATTTAGGCTTACAACTTGCACCAAAGTGAGTATGGCCTGTGGCAAACATTATTGAAGAAATAAATTAACTTGTTTTTGTTACATTATTGACATTTTTAACAGCAATATTTCAAAGTATTGCAAATCTAATAAACTTCACTAGGCCCTCTAAAACTAAAACACTATAATACAAAACTTGATCACATGACACATGGTTTGACAATGTGTGTTACTTCGTTTTGAAGCACATTTGATTAAATTAAAAATTTTTTTATTAATTAAACTAATAAAGTGTAAAAGCTCCTAGCCAGAGAATTCTGTTTTTTCAACAGCCTGTATGAAATGCTAGTAATATTTTCAATTAAACATTAGACAATGTTAATTAACATTCTATTACACATTGTAACATACAATAACAAATCTACCTTTTTTTGCTTAATATGCATACAAATGCTTCATAACCACAGTTGAATTCTCTCACTTCCATGTAACTGTATGATCCATTTATAACTTACCAAAATATATTTTGCAAAACATTTTTTGTATAATATAGACTTAGTTAAGAAAATTAGTAAGTGAAAACATTTTTTGTATAATATAGACTTAGTTAAGAAAATTATCAAGTGAAAACATTTTTTGTATAATATAGACTTAGTTAAGAAAATTATTAAGTGAAAACATTTTTTCCACCATATTTTCATAATGTGTGCAATAGAGTATTATGCTATCGTAACTAAAAAAATGCAAAAAAAATGGGTAAACAACACAATTTTTTTATCTTGTGAAATATTCTCACTTTCCGTCAGATATAGAGAGTAAATAGCTCATCTGGGTTACAGCCCAATATTCCAAAGGGTTGACTAAGTTGAATAACAATAAGAATAAAGCAAACTCCACTACTGGTAGCAGAAATTTTTTGGAACATTGGTCCTTCGGAATATTGTTCTGTACCCTTTATCTGTTAAAGAACATGGCACTGAGTGTAAGCCAAATGCAGAAAGTTACATGACTGTGCCTCTACTTGACTCTATAAGAGTTGTGTAAGCCAAAAGCAGAAAGTTACATGACTGTACCTCTACTTGACTCTATAAGAGTTGTGTAAGCCAAAAGCAGAAAGTTACATGACTGTACCTCTACTTGACTCTATAAGAGTTGTGTAAGCCAAAAGCAGAAAGTTACATGACTGTACCCCTGTGTAAGCCAAAAGCAGAAAGTTACATGACTATACCTCTACTTGACTCTATAAGAGTTTCATATATTGTGTCACATGGTAATATATTTCTTCAAAATTATGCCAGGGTAAAAAATAGGCCGAGAAGAAAATATAAATGCATGCATCTCTTTGAATTTCATTTTAAAACCAAAATATTAATTTCAGTAATGCACTTTACTATTATTATAGTTCTACAAAGAATCTCCACTTTTAAAGTGGAGGAAGCAGACTAACTAAGTCAGCTAACTCTTTGTAAATTAAAATACGAAGGATTCATTAGAAATGTTGTAAGAAAATCACTTGACAAAAGTGGCATCATACAATAAAATGTGGCCAACAATGGTCAGTATGTCAATATAGTTTCCTGGATTACTGATATCAACCACACATAGTTTTGGGTCAATCACATTCAAGGTGAAAAGCATCCTCAATACCTTCCTAGAACAACCTCAGTCATAAATACCAAAAAGGAAAAAAATAATGACGGAAGACAACTAAAACATCATGGTGGAGGGTGATTTGGGGACATACATGCAGTAGATCCTTAAAATAGAGACATCAAGTTGAATGGCAACAGATGTAGTGCAGTAGGTTAGAGAAATGCTGAACAGTCATAAGCACAAGTGAACCATATGTTTAAACTCAACTCTTAAGGCTAAGAATGCAAAAGGGGTATCCAAATTCTTGGATATCTTTTCAGCTGAAACATCTCCATAATGTTACTGCAACTTTAAAAATGGAATCCAAGACAGAAACAAACAAAATTGTAGAATTCACGCTTCAAAGAAAAAAATGCACGTATTTGAGGCCACTCAGATATCAATACTACTCTTTTGATTTTGTGCAGTTTAAACTAGCAGTTTCTTTAATGAAAAATCAGAAACAGTCTGGCAGCATAAGAGGCAAATCCAGCCTTAATAACAGAAGATTAAAGAGAATACACACATAGAGCTTGGGTAGCTTAAGTATTAAAAAAAATGTCTAGAACTGTTGTAAGTAATATAGGGAGGTAGGCCAGAAGGGAGCATTGAGAAAAGGAAAGGCCCTTCTCAAGGGTTGAATATTCTAAGATGAATACACAAGGAAAAACAAGCTGACAAGGAAGTAGGGATGACTCAACACTCAAATTATGATGTGAATAAAGTGAAACTTAAAATGTCAAGTACCCAGCTGAAGAAAAAAGAAGAGGATCCAGCTGACAAGAGATCAAACAAAAAAAAAGGATAGAGACTTGATGGATGAATGTTGGTTTCAAGAACTGATACAAGGTATGAAAAACTGTGGAATCTCAACAGAAAATAACTAGTATAAAAACAACAAAAAACAAGCTCATTTGAAGAAAAACCTGAGTCAAGGAAGCTTACAGTTCAATGGTATTAACAGAAGTAACTGTTTCGAACCTGCCTAAGTTTTGCTAACTTGTTTTCATGTTATGAAAAGAAATGGCTTCATCAGTGTCCACCGTTACACCACAGCTATGGAATATGATGATACTTTTGTACTTTACAAACACAATCTTGTGTTTAGTCATTAAATTAATAGCTGAAGAACACAACTGTTTTTGTTTTCCTTTCTTTAAGAGCTGAAGACTAAACATCTTGGTAATTCAATATATTTTAAATAAAAAACTTGCCTTTATAGGACTTCACCTTAGTATATTCATACTGTTTAGTCTAAAAAAAGAATCTAATTAGTGTCCTTATACATTGAATAATTGACATAGGAAGTGATTTTTAAGGTTTCCATTTTTTTTGTTTTTTTCAATTAAATTATTTTTGTCTTTCATTCAATGGTAGCATCATAGGAAGTTACTTCAACAAATTTTGCATGCCTCAAATGAAAAATAAAATGGTGACATATACTCATATTACCATTTTTGGAGGTTCATAGTTTGAAGCTGATAAAAATGTTATGCTTTTGTTACATACAGTTTTTTTCAAGTCTCATTTCATATTATGTTTAAACCACAAGTTTGTTTACATAATTTCTTACAACTTAATAAGAAAATTCCTATTATGATATGTTTATTTGCTGTTTATCACTTCATTTGTACCCATTGTGGGTGGGGGCCATTTTGGATCTACAGTTTGCTGTATATTAAACACTGAAACCCAAGTAGCAAAAAATAAAGAATCAGTATTATATTTTCCAGCACATGAACAAATGCATGAGGATGAACCTACGCTACCATGTTCTGTCTCTAATGGAAGCACATCACATATTAAAGAAACTTTTGATTGATTATCTCAAACTTAGCAAGATCATGTCATAAAGGTCAGAACCTATGTCAAAGATAAAGAAAAGCAATGGGAAAGGTAACTGGAACCAAAAAATTGTAATGAGATGTCAGAGTGATAAGAATAAAAAGGCAGTTTCCATATTTCCATTAATTCACAAAAGTCCCATACAAATCAAAAGAAGCTACATAAAGAGCAGGGTCCAAAATTTGTGTTGTTTAGGTCAGCTGACCAGCTAGGAAGCCTGTGGGCCAATTAGGATAGCAAAAAAATAACTTAATTGGCCCAATAGGGCAGATTAGAATTTCTAGTAATTTTCCTGTTTTAACTTGTCATCAAAAATGCATTTCTGTACTTTTTTCTAAAATCATAATTGTGTTTTCCTATTCTTCTTTATTTCAATCTCTCAAATGGAGCCTATAGCTTTCTGGAGATCCCTGGCATATTTTTAGGTATTACGAGAAATCCCTGTAACGTTTGATATGAAAAGGAGATTCCTAGAACATGTAAATGGCAGGATCGATCCAAATGAAGTATGACAAACGTTAAGATCTCAATTGAAAAATACTTTCCCTTGTGCAGAAAATCTGGCGACACCAATTTCACCAAAAGATAAAACAACTCACAGCAAGAAGAAAGCCCTTTAAGGGGAGAACACAATACAGGAACAGTCATTTAAAAAGTATGATAGGTGCAAGTGTACCAAGGGATGGGATGAAAGATGGAAAATCAACTTTGACTAGAGTTGAATAATGACAAGCTCATGACCTGCACTTGGTGCCTGAAGTATGTGAAAAATGATGACAAGGTTCACAAAAGTTTGTTTATAAAAAGAGGCCTTCTGAATACATACTACACGCCTAGCCAGACATACATGATAGCTGATAGTCCTAATCATTATATAATAAACAGACCAAAATGCAAACCGCAATAATTAATTATAATATATTAATAGGGTCTAGCCTTTTGTTTACATTTTTAGAGTTCATATGAAGATCCTGGCCAGGCCAATTAATTGCATAATTTAATATTCACTTATGACATTTTGACCATTGATATGACCTGCAGGTTTTGGCCACTTTCCTAGTCCTCCTAATACCAACGACCGATGTTTTCCAATGAATTGATTAACTTATTTGAGTAAAATAATACACAAGACTACAATATCTGCTTTCCAAGCTATACATGTTAGGAAATACTGCTCATTTTAAAATATATATATAATTTTAGCAGCGAGCTTTAAAGTTTGAGCCTGACTTTATCATGTAACATTTCACTGTCAACTAATCATAAAGGTCTGTAGTAAAATAGTTATCTCAAGTCGACTGGTCATAAGGGTCTCAAGTCTTATTAATTTTTGTACATTCATCTGGATTACTATAAAGATTATGTACATTCCAAGTGTGATATAATTAAAAATTATTGTTATCAATTAACCCTTTCCAGACTGGTCACAGGTGAAAGGCCATGTCATTGCATCTGTTGACTCGTATTCAAAAATTTATTGAACTACTATTTCATGAATTTATGTCAATAACTTTGGTATCAAACTGTATATTACAATTCAAATTTTAGTATTATACCTTACTCAATTTCTTAATTTAAAAGTAAATATTAATAAAACACAGTTAAACATTGATTTTTGCGTGTCAAGTGATATGTTGAATGCCGCACTGGTTCAAATT
>NW_013666895.1:104499-105763 GCF_000517525.1 Limulus polyphemus | reverse complement strand
CCAGTTTTTATTCCCCGGCCAAAGGTCGGATACTTTTCTCACAGGCCTCGTACTATTACTCCTATATATGACATGAATAACCAATCAGAAACTCAGAATGTCACACTAGTGGCTTTCTTAGCCATTCTAACGTGTTTGGACACCATTTCTTTCTTTCAAACCAAGATTTCAAGGAAATAGGTTGTGTCTTTAGTCTGCTAAATATTTCATATTTTTTTTAGACTGAAGTACAGCTTAATCACTAAGCTTGATAAATTATAGTGGAATTCTATGGTATTGATATAGTAATTTATGATTTTTTGGTTATTCAACTGTATATATATAAAACCTAAAAAAAGATTATTTTCTTTCATATCCTCCAGGTGCAAAATTTTAAATGGCTTAGCAACTTACTTCAAGCAGCAACTGAGTACAAAGGTCGTAACTGGAAAATAAAATTGTTTGCCTTACTTTATTTACTGTTCTATATTTTAAGAAAAATAAGACTTTTTCTTAATAGCAATAATCTATATAGAGATATAATGTATAATAACTGAAATGTGACTGTATTTTACAAAATACTAGTCGACTAAAACACAGCCAAGACAGGTCACTTTGTAAAGACTAAAGGTCAGTTTTATACTATTGGATACGGTAACATGAGTGCACGTGAGCCATGTCATTGTAACTTCTGTATTGTTAGCCAGGCACGGCCAAATGGTTAATATAACAAATATATATAAATGTATAATGTTATGAGATTTAAGTAATTTAGTCTAAACATTTATGTTTTTGTGTTATAATTTGTAGTCATTCTAGAATGAAAAAGGTATAATTTATATTTATTTCCCAATTTTTAATGTGATTACGAGATCGTCAAATTGACCAAACCAGTACTGAGATTCGTTACTGAAAATAACAAATAAATTATAAAGTTTGTTTAATAAGAAACATTTAATAACTATCTCGAGGGACATTATAAAAAGTTCACAGGTAAAATTTGAAAATTTTCTGATTCACAAAAGTATTTTTATTTTAAAATGAAAATTACTTTGCATGTTGGACATGCAACATGCAAAAAGAAAAAATAGGCATGAGAAAAATATTGCTTTACAAACCTTAAGACTTAATAAAAAAATTTATATTTTGCATATGAAAGCATTGTAATGTTTACTGATAACCTGCCATATTTCGTTAATGTATGCTTACTAATTTAAAGGTTATAGCACAAAATGGTTATGAGGTCAGTCCCAGGGACCAAGCCCTTGCTAAAAGAGTTTTGTTT
>NW_013666895.1:100516-104489 GCF_000517525.1 Limulus polyphemus | reverse complement strand
TATATATATATATATATATATATATATATATATATATATACACACACATAAATATTTGACATTGTGTCTTTCTTTTTAACAAAATTCACATCTGCAACTAATAAAGTGGAGCATATATAAAAACAAACACACACATACGCATTCTTGTAGTAGACCAATTAAGCCTCATAGGGACCAGTTAGAAATGTTGTGAAGAACCAGATATAAATTTTGAAACTTTTGGACCCTGATAAGGTGTATTTGCAGATCCCATAAAAGTTGAAACATCACACAGCTGCCAAAAAAATCATGATGCACACTTGATGTCACAAAATTTCTCCTGTTGTTACTAACATTCTTACTCTGGCACAAGCTTCCCATTCATAACATAGTGGTGAAATGGTATACTTGCTGAACAGAAGAATGTGAATAACAATGAAAATCCATAAAAAAACTTAAAACACCATTCCTGTTACTGCTCCTAACAATGAAAATCTACTGATCCTAAACACAGATGCCAGTGATTATAATTTTAGTTTTGTTGACATAATTACAGTGTACAAAATAAGAAGATGATTGTCTAATTCACTGGGTCAATAATACTTAAAATACTAAGAATTAATTAAAATTGCTATAAGGGAAATAGAAATAAGTGGTCAACATTTTGGCCATAAGATTTTCATTAATCTTAAAAAAGGGCTGTTTTGTTGAATCATTGGCCACATATTTCTCAATTCTTTAAAGTGATTTAACCAATTCTGTATATTACAAAATTTTATTCACAGTGCAGCAACATTAATTTATTTGTTTTTAAGTTATTTTTACCATAATAAAATGCATCATCTTAGAAAAATAGTGTATTGTAAAAAACAGATTTTTTCGTAAAGATGGTTAACAGTTCCTACGAAACTCACAGTGCCATGAAAAATCAATGAAACTTTCTGAATCTTAAAATGAGCTAACACCTAGTCAAAACCATTAGAAAAATATATTGAGAAACTGATATAAAATCCAGTTTTGAAAGTTCAGAGACAACAGAGAAGAGAATGATTTATTGATTGATAATAGCTTCACTTTGTTGTTTACTTACTATATAGTTAATTGGTGAATATTTCTATATCATGTTGAATAACAAGATACAGGCTTAATTTAATTTCTTTACATTATATAAATTGATCAGGCCTAACCTAAAGTGTAAAACTGTTCATATTCATTTTTATACATAAAAGAATATTCATTTTTATATATAAGAGGAAGTGGAATTTTAGCAAATTCTTGTTACATTTCATCTATTTTAGAATTAAATGTAAACTACAAATATATCTACTATTTTCATTAACTTCTTTCCTCAAAATGTCTAACTAATATGTCAATTCAAAATAAAACTTGTATAAGCTCAGTATATATTAATTTGATTTTGAATGAGAAAGCTTCATAATATAAATATGTTTCTTAAAGTGAATAATTAAAAGATTTAATCCATTAATACCTAACATTTTTAATTGTTAAGTATTATTGTTTAATGCCCCTTTTGTCAAAATAATATTTTTAAAAACTAAAAAGCTAACAATTGTAAACTACTGGGAGTAAGTCAGTCTTAACTAACGTTATCAACAAAGCTTTTTTCAACATCCCCACCCCAAAAAACAACACATTTTCGTTTCAATATCTTGAAGCAACATTATTTATGAGGATTGTTTTAGATAATTGAAACACACTATTTGTTTAACAGAAGTTTCTCGTAAAAAATACTCAGCCTGTTGCATTTTTGTTTGCTTGTTTTTTTGTTATAGCGCAAAACTATACAATGAGCTATCTGCGCTGTATTCATCGCGAGCACAGTACCTCGGATTACAATTTTCAGCGCTGCGAGACCTCAAACTAACCGCTGTGCCATCGGGGGAACATATTATCGCGTTCCATAGGATTCTTGACTGTCACAGAAAACAAATGTGTCGGTTGTTGATGTCAATTACTCATTATATAAGTCAACAGTTACGCAATTCGTACTGGTATATTTAAACACCACAAACGTCTTACCTAATATAGCACAGCCAGAGATTCTAAAACTCACGGCTTCAGCTGTGTACTTACAACCACGTACAAGGTATAACACTGCCATAACCTTTCTTCTCCTACACTGGAGATTTTCGACATAACATTTTTTACATAATCTTCATAAAATACGTAAAACGCATACACTTCGAGGAAAGTTTATTTCAATGTATTTCTTTAAAATACGATTTTAAAAATGTATGTAGCGCATTCAAACACCTACTAGTTTTAATCAAACTGTGTACATTAAGAAACAAAGACTCCAGAAATCACGTGAAACAATGCTTCTCTAAACATTCCTTACAAAACACACGCAAATATATACCAAAGACTTTATCAATACACATGCCCAAAGCTAGGTCGATCACGACTGTTAGGAAGGTAAAAATGTGTATGGTGTGAGAGCGATTTTTTGGAGAATTACCTTTCACGTTCAACACCTTGCTGGTCTGTTGCAACATTTACAGACACCCCCTAACAGCAGAAATAATAACCTGTCAAAACTAATTAGCAGTATTTGTTTGTTGTTCCAACATAAAGCTGCACACCCTTTATAAACTTTCGAGCTAACCGTTGAACCGCGGGGGAAGGGCTATTTAGTAATGTTTATTTGAATATATTATTATCGCATAAAAATACCGGTAACTGACATAGGTACATTTCTGTTATTGAAAGCAACTACAGTACAGCAAAAAAACTCGGCTGCGATACCTAACCCATCTCGCTATTTCACGTTTCACTCAAAAACCATCTGGAATTTAAATTAATCGTATTAAGTCACAGTAAAGGTGGAAAGAACTTAAATACGATGCAGAACAGATTAGATATATTTTCAAATTATTAAAATTATAATAACAATACTATACACGTACGCAGAGGGGAGTCCTCCGAACCCCCTATTTTTGTGAGGTGAAAAACAAACAAACAATGTTTATATAGTTATAACGCAGCTGCTTATGGTATTTAACGTTTTGTATGTTTGTGAATTTTATGTGAACACCCATGAAATTATTTGAACTACATTTCATGCAAAATTGCTTCTAGATTCAATCTCATAGCATCTATTTTTTAAAATTTTTCAAAGGGACATGCCCCCAGACCCCCGTACTATTAACATGCTTAGCACAATATGTGTTGGCTTTTAATCTCACAAATTAGAACCCATCTTTCAAACATTCTGCGTTCGGGCCTGAATACAATACAATAAACGGTCAGTCGGGTAGGGAGGTTCCATGCACAACTCAAATATTTTAATTTCGATGACGAGGAACCCACCTGATGATGACAAAACCTTGTCGAAACGTTGTACATTTGCTGTTATTTTAAACTTACATTAAAGTTTTTCTTCATTACCCATTCAAGCCGTCTCCAGCCATTATTAACTCAAATATCAACTGTAAACAAACACACCTAAACTAGTCATACATCAAAAACTGGTGGGAAATGGTGAATTCACACTAAATAACCAGATCCATTAATATTATACTTTATCATTACATTATCAGCCTATGTTAAGGTGTGTTATGTATGTTAATGTTTAATAAACAGTCACTTAAAGAAATGTATGGTAAAGAATTCCATCTTTGGTTAATGCCATATTTACCTCCTGTCCGTTAGAATGTACCTACGTCTTTTCTAAAACTTGTGTCTTCATACTTTTGTAATTAACTAGTTTTCTTTTCTTTGCATGAAAGGTGTCTATGTACAAAACCGACTTTTTTGTTTAAATTTTAAAACACTTTACTCACTATTACAAGCAGGCCTATTTACCTCATTTATTTAAGATAAAAGCATTTAATGTTCTTTTTAGAAGCATCCAAGAATATTTTAAGATAATTAAAGTAAATTTAAGAGAACCTAATAAGAAAAACTGAACTTGCGCTTTCATTCACATATATAAGTGTGTGTATATATATATATATATATATATATATATATA
>NW_013666895.1:80705-100447 GCF_000517525.1 Limulus polyphemus | reverse complement strand
AATACGTACTATATAGATATATATATATATAGTATATAGTATATATATATATATATATATATATATATAGTATATAGATAGATATATGATTATTTTTTTAGAGAGAGAGAGAGTGAAAAACGATTACACTTAAAGAAATACATGCCAACAAACCGTCTGACTACAAAATATCAAGTTATTAGATTAAAATAGTGTCCTTCGCACATAATTGGTTTCATTATAATCTTACTTTCAGTAACAATATCGGCGGCAAATCTAGCTCTGGAACAAAAAGCTGTGTAACGTGATAAATTGGTTGTTAATGAATCGGATATACAAACACAACCAGGTATTCACTAATAAACGACTGTGTATTCTATTTTTCTTACGTGTAACATACAATATTGTGGTGCTATATTTTTTATCAGTACACCCCTAGCAATCCTGGCTTGTTGCAGTCTTCCCTAATTAGAAGTATGTTCTTACGGTATACGGTAATAATTATGTTTTAAATTGTTGAAGATGAAATATGACAGAAAAAAAGAGAACAATGTATGTAGTGCCTAATCTTCCTCTCAAACATCGTACTACTAACTAGTAATGGTACTATTGAACGGAGAGTCGCAGACTTTCCGCAAAATGAATTGAAACACAAGCTTACTACTTAGTATTTTGTCTTATCATTAAATATTATTAGTTTGAAAGCTCATCTTCCAATTAACTACTCGACAACAGTAGTTTTCATGAGTGCTCAACCAGAAATTAATATACTGATCCTCTGAAAATGTTTAACCACGTACGAAATAGTTTTATTTTTAAAATATTTCCTAACGTTTTTTTTTTTTTTTTTTTTGTTCAACATGCGCATCGATAATAAACTCTTGCTGTAACATCGAAGGTAAATGATGTCATATTTAATTTTTTTTATTTGCGTACACACACGTCTTCAATATTGATTTGACAGTTTGTAACAACACAACACTTACTTAAATGTTAATCGCACTCCTAGTACTAACGCGCACAAGATTTCTTTGCACCGAAGAACAGCTGGGTCTTGGCAACAGCAGTTTAGGTTACTGTCTTAAAGTGAGGGGCCAGCTAAAAGTCAAACTAATTATACCTTTTCATCTCAGCAAAATAATGCTCAAAAACCATTATAATAATAATTTCACCGTTGCAAACAACTGGAATATTTTCGTGGAACAAAAGCGTTGATTTATTACTATTTAAGAATTTAAAATAGTCGTGGTTTACAATAGCATTTCTGATTAACTGAAGAGGATACAGTAGTAAATCCTTCGCAATGGCCATGACGTTTTGAATTTCTTGATGTAATGTCGATGAATATCACATTCTGCAATGTCGAAACACAGAGATGCAAAAGATGTTTTTACATTTTTGTGGTGCATAAGAAAAAATGTACACAATCCTATCAGTTATGTACGTTTTTAAAACTTTTTCGGAAACTTAATTTTCACAATAAGCTTGACATGGTTAACAGTAATAGCAATACTACTGATAAGTTGAAATATATTAATGCTTTTAATAGTACTTAATAATAACTTTCGATCAAAGCAAGCTAAGTACTTAGAGCGAAACTGAAAATTAACCTGGCACTTGGTATAGCTAATTAAAAAACACCCTTCTTACGTTACTACTTAAAAAGATTAGAATGCATTGTTTCATAAGTTGAGTATCCTCTCGCTATCAGTATAACTATAAAATAAACGATATTTTCAGCAAAGTTCAGCACTACAATCACCCATATTTCCCTCTCCCCCACAAATGAAAATTGAATATCAATAGTGATTTTCCTTAATCTCCAAAAAAACAACAGAAAATATTTACTACTTACAATGAAACGGTATTCCTTGGAAGTTTGGCAAGCTTGTCAGGTGTTAACGAAGACACGTTTGTTAATTTATTGCACTTGACTCGGTGACCGTGGTTAATTGATGGACGGCCCCTACAACGACAAGCTTCAGGGCAGTCGGCTGAAACTGACGCCATGGCCGAAAGAAGTAAACAGGTCATCCAAAGTGGTTTCATTTTTCTTTACTATATATTCCACTTTTTTAACTCAGTTAATTTTAAATTATATGTTTGTTGGTTCTTTCGTGTCATCAAAACGGTCGCCCAGTATAAATTACTTAACTGAATATAGCACTAATGGACAGTGAAATGAAGGATATGTTTCAAACTCGTTTAACGATATATTTAAGGATCCAAAAACAAACAGTTTTAAAATTAAAACTCACACTTTCATAAGCGAAATAGATTTCCTTTTGCTTCATGGTATATTTTTGTACAAATAAAGGCCACAAATAATATTCTACTAGAACTATTCCAACTAGAAGGTTGGGTCATATCGACTGGCATTCAACTTCAAGGAAAGGCCCTAAGTTTTACCCTACTCGGCTCCAATGTCTGAACGAGGGAAACCGCTTATTAGCTCACAGTCACACTGTCTGTATCTTATATTTAGTATTAAAACATGTAGAGCCAAGACATTATCAAATTCACCGAGAACAAATTAAATCGTCATTAATATTTACCTCTGAAATGTAGTTCAAAGGTATATTTCCTATGCCCTGAGACAGCGTTCTTCCGTAGAAAAGGAAAACAGCTCGCGGGTTGTCAAGCTTTCGTGGCACCACTTACTGAACGCTAAGGGCACTGAGGACATTGCAATTACGATAATACATAAAGAAAAAAATTATATATTTATTATGTAGAAACTATACTTCTTATTCTTCCTCGAAATTTAGTATTGTAATCTATCACGCAAAGCAATCTTATAGGCCTAAACCCCTTAAGTAACAACACTACTCTCAAATATAGCCTCACTTTCATACTAATAACAGGATTTAATGACCAAAGCGCGATGCGTGAACAACATAAAGCCACAAGCAACAGCCATCCTCTCAACGACATGCTTGTCGAACTGAACTATTACAACGCACGTGAGTGGTTGACTTTTCGTAGTTATGTTTCAATGAACTTGATTGGTAGATGGAAAGTGAGAGTTTCTTAATATAATTTATTATACAGCGCGATACGGTATATAAAATTATCGTTACAGTAAGTTATTTCATTTTAAAATGTGCCTTTTGTTACCTTAATTACACAACTATAAAAATTATTATTATGTTTGAAGGTTGAACCGTTAGTTATTGCTTCGATTGTTAATCAATCGACTGTTCATGGTTTCAAGTTACCGCCAATTTGATCAATTGAAGTAGATATGAAGAAAAGACCAACTTCTTAAGCTTAGCACAATACTTTGGTTTACTCTTAAGATTTAAACTAGAAGTAATTATAAAGAATATATAAAACAGAGAAATAAGTAAAAAAGAATTATAAGAAGAATAAAATGTAAATTTGAAAAAAACTTGTTAAAGATATGAAGATTAATAGATCTTTTTATAAATAAGTAAACAGAAAAAAGTATATCAAAAACCTGTCAACAGGGTAGTTAACATTAATGGAGATCTGACACAGAATAGTGAGGAAACAGCACAGGTGTTTAATGAATATTTTGTATCTGTGTTTTAAGAAAGAATTGGGTGAGGAATTTTTAATTTTGAGTGAGGCTACACAGTCTTTATTTGGGACTGAAGAAAATAACTGAATACATAATGTAAATGATGTTAGTTACAGCCAAAATGAAATTTTAGATTTGATTGTAAATGAAAGGTGAGGTGTTTCAGTTGATGAAGCAGATAAATGAATTCAAAGCCATGGGACCTGATAATATCCATCCAAAGATACTGAAACTGGCAGCAGATGAACTAGCAAAACCCTTAACAATAATTTTTAACAAATCTCTATAGTCAGCAAAACTACCATATGAATGGAGATCTGTTATTATGACTGTAATTCATGTAAAGGGAAACAAGAAACTTGCAGCAAATTATAGATCAATTTCTCTCACTTCACAGGTGGTTAAATTATTGGAGAAAGTTATTAGAAAAAGGATAATGGACCAACTTGAAGGTTAAATATAATTTCAGTCTTGCAATATGGTTTTATACCGGGAAGATCAAGTCTTACTAATTTAATTGAGACCTTGGAAGGCTGGACTTATAATGAGAGTGCACCATTTGATGTTGTATTTCTCGACTTTAGCAAACCATTTGATTCTGTCCCTCATAGAAGATTACTACTTAAGTTAAAATAGTATGTATTACAGGAAATATCTATGATTGGATTGAAGCATATCTCATTAATAGATTTCAATGTATCTCAGTCTGGGTAGAAGAAGGTTATTAGTGGTGTTCTCCAGGGCTTGATGCTTGGACCAATCTTGTTTGCTATATTCATTAATGATCTACCCAGGAATATCAATTCATCATGTAAAATTTTTGCTGATGATTCTAAAATATATAATTCAATAAGAACTAAAGATCAGGTTGAACAATTAAGGTCCAATCTCAAGATATTAACAAATTGGTCAAAGGAGTGGATGCTGGATTTTAATATTGAAAAGTGTAAGGTTATGCATTCGGGAATAAGTAATACCAAGCAAGATTATTTCATGAATGGGGTTAAGCTAACTATTACAGATACTGAAAATTATTTAGGGATATTAGATTCTTCAGAGTGAAGTCCAGTGCCATATTTCAGAAGTTACTAGGAAGGCCAACCAAACTCTTGGAAACATAAGATCTTCCTTTGAGTTTCTGGATGCTGAGATATTTTTCATATTATATAAGACCTATGTAAGATCACATTTGTAGTATGCTGTACAAGCTTGGCCACCATACCTAAAAAAAAAAAGATATTGATGCCTTGGAAAGAGTGTAAATAAGAGCCACAAAACTGAGTTAAAGGATAAAGCATATGAAGAGAGACTGAAGAGATTAAATCTAACTACACTGTAGGAGTGGAGGCATAAAAGAAACATAATAAAGACCTTTAAGATTATAAAAGAATTTGAAAATATAAATGCTGAAAAATTATTTATAATAAATCCAAGTGACCCAGCAAAAATATACAAAAAACATTGTAATAAGAAATTTCTATACACACAGAGTAGTAAACAAATGGAATAAAATAGTCAATCATGATATTCTGGAGGCAACGTCGGTGAATGCTTTTAAGAACAAATATGATAAATATTAAGACTGTCTATTTCAAGCATCTAATTGTTAAAAAAAAAGAAAGAAAGAAGTATTAATAGTGATAAACTTTAAATTGTTTTTTGTGGAGAGGCAGGCAACAAGTACTAATATGTGCACTCAAACTTGCTTATTACTACTGTGAATGAACCTCACCCTCTCTATTTTTTGTATTTATATGTATATGTATGTATAATTGCATATTTAACTTTTTGTGTTGGGTTCTTGGCTGAAAAACATGGTTATACGTCTCTATTTTCGACATGTATACATCAACAATTAGGTAAAATATAACTTTGGATCTGCTTCTATAATTCTAACAAATTTTTAATTTTGTCTCACAGTAAAGAATAGATCACACATTTTGATGATTAGTTTGTAACCATAAACATTCTGTGGTTTATTAATTTTTGAAATTAACAGACTGAATTAAATGTTTGAATGAAACTCAATGACATATGGCCACTTATTCATAAGAAATACTTACTTAAATTTCCCAAAAATACAATACCTTGGCTTAACAAGAGCCAAAAAAAGTGGAGGGAGAACTCTGGAAAAATGACTTGATACTTCTATCTTTGATTTTAATTTTGAGCTTGTATGTTTAAAACATTATGGTTTTACTGAAAAGTCTGTACTCTGAGATAAATAATTCCATGAAATTTATTTGGGGTTATAATTCACATATCTCTACAGTAATAATGTATTCTTTGTGCTAATTATAATATTTTATAAGCAAGAAAAAATATGATTTAATTACATTACAAAGCACAAAACATTTTCGTAAAATCTGTCAAACATGTCACTAAAGCAATACGACACCTAGCAAACAAAAACTCATAATAGTAATAATACAAAGCCCTTTTGTGGAATATCTTCCAGATATGCACATTTTAAAGCTCATAAGAGAAATATTTCTTGTTTGTTTTATGTAAGAATCTTTGTCCATAAAAGTATATCACACATAAAGAAATAAAGCCTTTTGGTATACAAAATCAGGTCACCTATATAGAAAAACAAATTACAATAATAACTTACTAGTTACATACAACATTGTAAGGAACACTATGCATGTAACAAAAACAATCTAGTTAAAAAACTCTACTTACAAGATTATCCAGTACATTACATAGACTTCAACTGCAATTTTGGAGAAGTACAGGTGACACAGTTAATCGTATTTTTTTCATACAATTGATTACAGTTTCTAAAAATATTAGGTGCATATTAATATGTATATATGCATTTTATATATTTGTATACAATGAATGTACTTTCATTCTTTATCTTATGACAATGCATGTATACTGTAACAATAAACATGCAATCAGGACCCCCACACTTAGAAATTACTTGATCAATATCTGTAGTTATAGATATAGATAATCAATATACCAGGAAAAATAAATATCAAAAAAATTACCTTTAACAGCTGCATATATTATATTTGTCACCTTATCTGATAAAATATTACATACCTACTAATGTCACTCAGTTTTTACTAGTTCTGCTTATAAAATTAAATCTTTGCAGGTTGTACAACACAACTTTCTATATATGAAATGTATTTGCAATGTTAGTATTTGAAACCATAAAAATGCAAAGGTAAAATTTTTTCTTCTCTATTTATATCATAACAGCACTGTTCTTTAGTATCAAAAGTCATAAGGTTTAAAAAAGATGTCACTGGATCCTACACCACATTTTTTAAAACAAGTTTATTACTACAGAACTTTCATGTTTCTGGTGGAATCTCCAACAGGCAGCTTGCCCAAAAGTATACAATTAAAAATTTTTTTTTATGTTATGTAAAATACAATTAAATATTCTGCACAGTGACTAGCCCACATTATCACAGTGAAATAATAGAAAATTTTTAAATTGCTTACAATCGTTTATAAAATATTTGACCCAGACATCTAGAACAAAACAAAAATGTAGTAAAGTGCTCCTCTTTCTGCTTTAATAATTCATCAATAAAAACTAGTAATTTTAGCTTAGGAGACAATCAGTTACTCTACCAATAAAAGCTGCATTTTTTAACTTTGAAGACAATCGAGTACCGTACCAATAAAAATTGTATTTCTTAAGTTAGGAGACATGGTATTATCATATTAATAAAAACTAGAGATTAGAAATAGTTGACAATATATAGTGGTCTAATACTAAACATTTTCTTTGACATACTAAGGATTAGAGACTATATATTCTGCTAGAAAATTATCCTTACAAAACTTACTTCAGTGGTATACATTGTGTTTAAAACTCCATAATTGTAGTTTACTGTATATATCGAGAAATTAAAAAGATAATCAGTTATTTCTTGGTAAGAAACAAAACACAAGGATAGATTCTAACTAAACAATGACACAGAAAGTATCTTGAGTTCTATAATATGTGATATCATATCAAGTATACATCATGAAACATAAAGATAAAAACTGCAACTGATATACAATACCAATATGATGTTATCTATTTTCTGAATGAATACTGTGATATCAATTAACAGCACCATTCATAACATAATAATAAAAAATAAAGCAGTGGCTTCTTCATTCATGAACAATCATAAAATATTTGAGCGATTGTTAAATTAGACTTTCTATTGTGCACTTAAAGGTAAATTGTGTTAAACTATGCAAATTATAATAAAGTATGTTTCAACTTTTCACTCAACAAAGCTATAAAATAAAAAAAAATCAAGATTTAGTGTTGTAAAAGATACAACTGGTGGATACACCATGTACATGTATATTTCCTGCAAATCTTGCTAATTTTCTAGTTTCTCTTTCACTCTGGCACAAACATTTATAAAACTATTCACAAATGAGAAGATTATGACTTATGAAAGAGCATAACACCAAAATTACAATATAGCATAAAACAAAGTACAACAAAATAATTATCACAGTCTTAACCTGAAATTAAATTATGACAGGAACTCAACAATGGAATACATAGTCATTGTAATAAATACAATATAGCTGTAAAGCAAAAAAATTAATTTCTAGTTATCACTATCTTCTCCAATATCCTATATTACATTATACAAAGTGTTGTAGAATCAAAAGAGAAAGATGTAATACAATGTGTTGTAGATTCAAAAGAGCAGCACTGAGAAAGATAACTAAAAATCTTTGGTAAAAATGTAATACAATCTCTAAACGAATGTCTTAATCTTAAAAATAAAAGTACATTTAGCTCCTATGGTTTTCAGCTGATACAATCATGTGTGAAGCAAAAGTGGAAAGTCCAAGTTCTTTCTAAACGTACTATTTGAATCGAGACAAGTAAGAACATTCTAAACGTTCTACTTGTAACTTTATATAAAAATTGGGACGAGCCTCAAGTCAACATGTAATCAACCTTTCCAGGATATCTATCAAATTAACATAACTCCAGTGAAATAAGAATCATGAGAAGAGCAAGAGTTAACTGATTTTAGTTTTGATAAATAACAATGAAACTAAAGCACTTTTACACAATTTGGCACAGGGTAGTCAACAGTTGAAAAAAAAAAAATCACAAAACAAAATGGATAATTGAAAGTGAAGCTGAATGAATGTAAAACCCCATTCTGTCCAATTTAATACTTTAAATCAATCCCAAAATACACATACTATCATTTACTTAATAAATAAGTAAATGTTTAAGTGTATTTCAATAAATATAATTTTAAAATACGATCTATATTATTCTAAATAATAATCTCACATTTAAATAGTAAAATACAATATACTTATTGGGTAGTGTTCTAAAATACTGTCATAAATTTATTTTATTTAAACTTTGCACTACAGCATTCTATTGTATTAATAAATATGACTGACTTATGTAAAATTAAATTCTATACAAATGCTATAAATGGTAATCATGTCAATGAATTATGTTTAAACTCATGTAGAAAGCTGTATATTGCATAATAAACAAAATAATCATGATAAAATAATGTAGTGATACCAATGAATTGTGTTTAAACTGCTACATAAATAAGTATAATAAAACAAAAAAACAACAATAATCATGTCAATGAAATGTATAAAATCTTGTAGAAAGCTGTATATTACAGCTTAAATAAAATAATCATGATAACAAATAATGTAGTGATACCAATGAATTGTGTTTAAATTACCGTATAAATAAGTATAATAAAAACTAGTTGATTGGTTATTTTGTAGAGCAAAGCCACATTGGACTATCTGCTGTGTCAACTGTGGGTTAATTACCCCAGGATTTTAGTATTGTAAGTCGATAAACTTACCGCTGTCCTACCTGGGCATAATAAAAACTTGTGGAAGTTTGAAAACAAAATATGGCACTAAATCAGCCATGTAACTATTGCAGGTGAATTACACAGGAGACCCCAAGCCCAGACAGACTTTCAAACCTCACAATGCTTAGTACCAAGTCAGAAACTGCACACAAGAGGCCTTATAAAAGAATTTGCCTCAAGACAGTTCCAAAGAAAAAATTTATGTAACTTGAGTATACTGTCTTTGTTTTATCTTTCTTGTCTTTTTCATTCTTAAGATGATTTCAAATTGAATTTCTACTTGAAATCATCATCATAATATAGTTATTTTCTTTTAAATGGCCCAAGGGAATCTCTTACACCTGGACTTCAAAATTACAGTTATGCCCCTGAACTAAATTCTACTGATATTTCTCATTTTATAAAAATGTATGGAATTAATCAGTTAACTAAAGAATAAATATTAAATTTACAAGTTTCTTTTGTTGCCTTAGCTGCATTGTCAACTTAGGTATTCAATCACCACCAAATGCTGCATAAATAGCTGAAGGTATCAAAACTTTTGTTGATTAACATCCTTTCATCACAGATTGTACAGGAGCATTCTACGAGATATATATTACAACGTATTCTTTGCTTTCACTCACAAATTCTTAGAATAATGTTTGGTTTACAACACTTTTAAGAAACTGTCATGGAATACTGGAAGCATATAATTGGAGGTGACTGACCTAAAATGTACAGTCATTTTAAAGCATACAATATCATTCTTATCATCTGAATAAAAAAAAATTATAACTGTTGCCTTTTTTTTTCCCCCACTGATTTTTAACTCTTATTTTTATAAATTCATAGGATGCAATGAACTATCTCGGGAGGTTTGACAAACCCCATCTACATCTGCATGCTGATGCTTTTGTTTGATGTTAAGCACACAGCAACACAATAGGCTATCTATACTGTGCACTAGAGCATTGAGAGCTAGCACAGTCCCTTGGGCAAACATCCTCGCTAGGCCCCCTTTCTCTCTCTTTTTAACATTTTTAAGAACTTATTAAAAAAATATCTGAAATTAGAACAGCAACGAGTTCATAAACAAGGCAAAATCACAGCAACAGCCATTTTTAGCTCATGGTATAAGCGTAAAAACGTTAATAAGGTAACAACAAATATCTATTAAATGTATAAAGTAACAAACATATATTAATTATTACTCAAATTATTATTTCAATCACTCTTAATGTATCAAGTGTCTATATGTAAAGAAAAGCCAAAAACTATGCTTTTTTAAGATTAAATGAAGATATAGCCTAAAGTTGGTTTGTGGGCTTTATGGCATAACTAGATTTCATTTGCCTGGGCTAATGGCCAGTTGCCTTCCCCTTTCCTGTCGGCAGACCTGGCTGTGCCTACCATGAGTATTGAAACCTGTTTTTTAGTGATGTGAGCCCTTAGACATACTGCTGAACCAATGGGAGGCTACCAATGCTCTACAAAACATCTTTCAGTTCTTTGATTTCATGTTTTGAGTAGACTTCCAAATTCATCTTTCTTTCCTAATAAACACCTAACAGCATATTTGATTTTTTCTTTTTTATCTACACAATTTGTAATCCTCTTTTTCAACAAATAAGTTGGAATGAGAAGAAATGCAAAGATTCGGTCTAGTGTATGGTATAACATAGAACAAGACACAGCATGTTTTTATTTTATTCTAGTTGAAAGTTTAATACAAGATATGAAGTTAAATGTTAGTGTACTAAATAATGTGTTGGTAAGTTTTTTATTGCAGAAAATGCAATTTTTTATTGCATTTTAAAGCAATAAGAACAGTGTGTACCATTACACATAATATGTTCTTAAATATGGAAATGAAAATGTAATTTTATTCGGAGAATCGAGTGGTTTCAGTGTAACACAGTTTTTCCACTAATTTGCAACAGCAGAAAGTCCAGAACTTCTAGCACATCAATTTTGGAAGTCCCATTCAAAAACTTGAAGGTCTCAAAATACTATATTGGATGATAAATGTTGTTGTAACCATGCAACTTTGTCACACTGCACATTCCAAACTAGGTCATTTGGACTGAGCCTCTATTTATTGCTTTTCTTGTCTGTGTGTGTGTGAGAGTAATGTGGCTTGGGACATGCCTAAGAAGTATTATGAATAGTACCAATGTATACCAAATATTTCCAAGAGTTATGACAATAGCCAAACAAACATATAATTTGTCACTATGCTGATGGTAGAAATTGACCAGTGAAGGGTGCAGTTTACTCGTGACCATTACAAGTGAATTACCAGGATTTAAAAGGCAGTTGTCAAAATCTTAGTTACTAAAATTAAGAAACATTTTTTAAGGGTCACAGTAACAAAATAAGATTAATTAGAAAATGGAAACAATGTTGTATTTTTTAGGCCTATGGGCATATGGAATCGAAGCACAGATGTCCTAGGAACTTCCACACATTAAATTCTCAACATCGAAAGGAAGATTGTTGGTGTATAATACCCCAGGATGGTCACTAGTAGAAACATTGGTCTAATCCAGAATTTACAGACCAATTAATATGTAACTTTATTGACAACCACAATACAAGCTAAAGTATGCATCAAAATGCTAATTTTTTGTGCTTTTTTTTCCTGGACATTAATTTATAAAAAAAAAATAATATTTATTAAGTTTGTGATTTGTACCAAGAATGGCTACTGCAAGATTCCCAAGAAACTAAACATAATATACAAACACATCAACACAGGTAGTTAATATACATCTTCGGAAGGCTCAATTGGAGGTAAAGTAACATATATGATTTCTTACAATCATA
Organism: Limulus polyphemus; assembly: GCF_000517525.1. Lineage (NCBI taxonomy): Eukaryota > Metazoa > Arthropoda > Merostomata > Xiphosura > Limulidae > Limulus > Limulus polyphemus. The sequence goes on along the minus strand of NW_013666895.1, from coordinate 88,264 downwards.
TATATATATAGGGAAATTAATTATTGGCTTTATGTGGACACACACATCCTTTCCATAACTTATAATTTCTAATGTGGGTCATATTTACAAACAAACAAGAAAAAAACTATCACCACAATATAACAAATACATCTTTCAATAAAAGCACAACATATCTAAGGTATACGTAGCACTAAGCAATTCTTTTCAATTTTAAAATAAAGAAGAATTTTCCAAGAGAAAAAAAAGTATACATACATTTTGTAGTCTATATATGAGTATTCTATCAACATATGATTAATATGCAAGTAAGATTTTTCTGTTTCGATAAACAATATTATTAATTTTCTACCCACAAGTTATGAAACTTCAAATGAAAAGTACAGGTTTTTGGAATCTCAAAAAGTTGCAATGATAAAAAAAAAAAAACTTCAGAAAAATTACTTGGGTTTATAGATACAAATTTTTACTTTACACAAAAAAAAAAAAATACATGAATTTATTGCACTTTTCCCAATCTTTACTTTTAAAGAAAATTAAAAGCCAAGGTTTCTATACAAAAAGAGTTTGGATACATTGTAAAAAGAACAATTTTTCTTTTATTTCAAACATATAAAATAAATAGTTCATTTAATTGGTAGCTACATTTTCAGAAAATTGATTCATCAGTGTAAATGTATTAGTTTAACTCAGGAAAATATTCATTTATTTTACCAATTACAGCAAATACCTGAAGCAAGAATATAACTATCTTTAATTCACTTATAAGGTGTGAAACTGATTATGACAGGCCTCGACAAATATTTCAGATCTAGGAGCTACCCCAAAAACTCAGGAGCTAGGTGTGCCTAACCTAACTTCACAACTGTTTGTACCAGGAAATGGGGGCTACGTATATTTGTTTACTTTCACAGCAATGTGTGCATGCTAATGATCACGATATCAACAACCACTTCATAGTATTGCCTGAACTAACTGCCTTTGGTCCCGTCTGAGTCTAAACACATGCACTGATTGGTTGAATTGAGAGAAAGAAGAAAAACAAAATGATGCAAAATTAGTATCATGTTGTGCAACCTCAGCACTTCATTCCTGTAAAAACATGAAGAAGTGCTGAATCCACCACTAAAATCCTAGAAACAAAATTTGATTTAGGACTCAAGAAATGCAAAAATAGTTCCAGACTTCCAAGAGTCCAGAACCATTCTAGATTTGAGTTTTATTTAGCACAGCTCTATGCACAAATAAAATGGGAGACAATACTACGCACCAAGATGAAATTTTTAGTCACCATGGCGATCTGGTGCCCAAAATTTGTCGAGGCCTGGATTATGATATAATGACAAAATTTGCTTCTGAGGTAACCACTGTATTTTCAAATAAAAATGAAACAAAATCAGATTTCATTTTATAATGAGGCTATTTCATACCTACACATCAAGCTTAATGATTTTTAAAATATTTAAAAACTCTGGTGACGAACATAATATTTAAGAAGTATTCAAAACCTATAATAGTTGCTAACAGCTCTGAAAAATCTTAAAATCCTTAATTCTTAGAAATAGTGAAAGTGTTCAAAACAATGAACACTTATTGAAAGTCCTATAAATGTCAAGAACTCTGAGTACTAAAGGTCCACTCAAACAAGAAAGCCTGGAAACATGAGCAAGGATGGGGTTATTTGGTGCACATAGAATCTACAAGTATCCACAATGTATGTGCTGTTCTCATCAAATGTCCTATACTCTCTGTCCTCTGGGTGGTATAATAAAGGAGTCCAAACTGATGTTTCATGGAATTATCTCACTTTGGCTGAACCTCCTGAAGGCCTTGAGATGCACAATAAAGTGGTGGTGAATCCTACATAAAACAGTAAATCAAAGCAGGTTAACTTCACCACCACACAAACATTGAATAACAGTCATAGTATTAACTCCGTGCAGTAAACTTATGTAATATAAATGTTTTCAAACTTTTTTATTTGTGCATTATGTGGGATAAAAGAAAAAATTAAAAATGTTACTCAATAATGTTTTCTCCGATAACTAATGATTACAATTTTTATTGAGTACCAAATCCAAAATTATGAGCAGTTTTCATGCACACAAATAGTACTTTTAAAACACACTATAAAATTAACAGCAATTATTAATACCTGGCTTTTAAAATTAATTCTAGAATCATCAATAGCGCTGAGCTCCATAGCAAACCAGTTAGCTTTTTAAACATGTTTCTAAACATTTGTGCACTAACTTGCTTGTGCATCCCTCACATTGTTAATGACAGGGTCCCTAATAACATATATGTAAACACAAATACCATCAATAATGCTGGTGTTTCTTATGTATTTCATATAGAAAATGAGTGATTTCAGCCAATATGCTTAGTTTGGGAATCAACATTTTTCAGCCCTTAATAGGGGTCTTGAGTGATTTTTCCTGTGCACTTATATAAGCCTGATGACTGTTATATTGATTTATTTTTAATAGCTACTATTATTTGATTAATTATCAGAAGTAACAATGACAGTACAATCATGTGAGATTTATATACAAATTACAACAAAATTAGAAAGTACACTGTAGATGTGCGATATCATGCCGAACCATGTGTACTGCTCTGTGATATTACTTCTGTCACATATTGTAATTTTGGAAGAATATGTAAAAAGGCTATTCTATTTACTTTCACAAATTTATTCAGGAGAGTATAGCATGAAATCAATGTTCATAAGATAATTTTATTTAGCTACTAACTTCTCTGCCAATCAGTCAGAAGTAATATTATGGAAAACTTTCAGCAAGGGCATAGAAATGGTGTTAATAAAGAAATGACAAAAAATATGTGCCTGCACACTTCAATTCTCCAAGTTTTCATCAAAATTCCCAGCCACTTCCCATGTGGGAGGCCAAAATAGTGATTTTTTCCAGTGGCCATGGGAACCATGACAACAACAAGTTGGTTATGTGAGGATTAAATAGCACAGTTCATGCCAAATCAATGTAATTTTGAAATTCCTACAATGATAATTCTATACATAATCCACATCAGAACAATGTTGAGTCACATTTATTTTTGACAATTGTTTGTTAAAATATTCATGAGATATATGCAAATCAGCCATATCAGGAAAGTGCATTGTGTATTTCTTGTTACACGAACATTCAAGTTGTTTCTCATCACAACTGTATCACCAGTATAACAACAATCTTGAGTCACTCATTTCTCCACTATCAAACTAGTGAGACAATTGCTTTATTTTTGATTTGTGAAAGATAGGGTCATGGTAGTTGTTATATCCTACTTGTACAGAGATCTCATACACAATTGTGCTTTTGTTTTTTGGCTTTAATGGATTGGATAAGTGTTTATTCTATTTATGTTTTTTTAATCTTTCATGTGCATCCTCATTGCCCAATTACAATGGGGTGTGTTGATATGAATATTACCCATTATTCAGTTGTTAATAATCGGCACATATGCCACTTACACATTCATGCTTGGAGAAATGCATTAACTAAAGGAGCTCATAACATTAGTTAAACCATAGAAAAATGCCCAATTCAACTTATGAAATTTTTCTGTTGAAATAAAAAATTAAAGTTATTTACAAGATTAATACAGAAAATAATAAAGGGTTAAAATTAACATTTCAATTTTTATTCTAACTTGTTAATATTCCAGTGATTTAGAAAAATTAAGTGTAGTAAATGTGAAATCAATAAGTACTGATCATGAAGTTAGCTATATTTTTAGTTTTCCCATGAGGTATCGGAAACCAATGTGTCAAACCAGAAACAAAAACAGCACAAAAGTTACTGTGGTCTGTCAATTCTCTCAAAATTATAATCATAAAACATTATTCTTAATAATAAATTGAAATTATATTTTCTAATTGGATTTAAGGTCAATAAAACAACTAATTAGTAACATTTATAATATTACTGTTTTCTCATGTTTTCAATACAAATATTTTATGTAGAATTATTACTTAATGTCATAATTTTCCTATATTGAAAATGTGTTTCTGATAGGTACTTACCTCTACTCACAGATATAGCTCTTCTCGTGCTGTCCTCTATATGCTAAATTATTTTTGAATGCCACAAGCCTTGAGCTCCCACGTACCCCATGATCAACATGGTTCAACTACATCTGACATGTAAATCATCATGCGACAATTCTCCTGATGCAAGTAACTCTCTCTATTCAATTCTACCAAACTATCTCTTTGAGTTTTGGCAGAAAATAGAAACACTTGTTTTCAGTGGGGAGGAAGGGTTGGAGGAGATAAGTACCTGTCGGAAATACATTTTTCAGTATAGGAAAATTATAACTTCTGATACAGTATGTTACCTCCACTCACAGGTATAGCTAGAATCCCACATTGAAGAGGTGGAGTGACCAGTGTGAGGGAAAGAAAGAAGCACCCCTCAAAAGTGGTCAAAGGGCCCCTGAAAAGTAGAGATCCTCGCAGTAGATGATCCTACGTGCGAAATAGCACCACATCTGTACCAGGTATACTCTATGCCCAGTGTGGAAAGAAGTGTTGCAAACATGGGCAGAAAAAAAGAGGAGCACATCCAAAAGGATATGAATCAGAACCACATGACATCTGAATCTCAATCCCTTGGGAGACAGTAATGTGTGTGAAAGTAAGAGGATGTGCCCCAAGGTGTAGAGTGGCTAGGGACCATACATGGCAAGTCAACCGCATCCAAACCCAGCCACTGGGAACCAAAATCCATGTGGGGGTAGGTGGAGGATCATTCCAGCAGTAAGTCAACTACAATCCAAAACCTAGCCACCAGAAACCAACATCCATGTGAGGGTAGGAAAGAGGATCATATCCTCTTCACCTCAAGTTCAGCAGATTGGAGGGAGATATTACATCATTTATGTGAGCAAATTGATAATAAATTGCTGATTCGGGAATCTGACATACAGATCACTGAAATAATCAAGATGTCCCCATATTGTGTGACATTTCACTCAAAATCAATCAGACAGGAATCATCTCCAGTGCAGTATCGTCCTCAGTTTATGTAAATCTTCAAGAGATAGAGCAAGAGGAAGAACCATAGCAACTTCTATATTCATCCACTGTCACCCACAACACATTAGCAATGAAGATGAGGCCAATTGAGTGAGGGAACAGAGACACCAGTAATACATGTGTGAGAACTTGTGTTGATTAGTCCTGCTCTGAATCCAAAACCCAGCCACTGGGAACCAACACCCATGTGGGGGTAGGATGAGGGACCCAAATAAAAGGAATGAACTGCAATTTTGATGGTTCACTCCAAAGCTACAACATCCCCTCGGGTTGGCCTGTTCAGAGATGGAGGACATCTCATCATCAGAACACCACTGCCATACTCTCAAATAAATGGATTCATTATTTTTTGTATTGTGTATTACTATTACGTTCAAGAGGATACCTCCATGGTCCACCACCCCAGCAGCTTGGAACTGAAAAGTGGTAAGGACTCCAGTACTCCTCTGGAAGAAAAAGGGAGGAGAAAATGTGGTGGAGAGTCCAGAGGAATGTTAACACTGAAGACAGTATAACAGGTGACTACAAAAAACCCTATTTTGAAAAGAAGAACACACCTGATTTATTCAAGCTAAGGAATGGCATGAATGGGCAGCTACCTCCTTCTGCTTTACCCATGAAATCCATGGGTTAGTAGGTCCAAAACTGGCATATTAACAAAGCAATATGAGGAAAAATCTACGAGCAATCTTATGGAACATTCCATCTCAATAGTGTGCATGTAGTGGCCATGGAAGTTATAATTGTGAAGTCATCATTGCCTTACAGTGCAGATTTGACTAGTTTATGTATACCTGGACAGGCGCCACTCACCACAGAGCAGGATCCTTAAAGAAAAAAAAAGGGACATGAGGTATATATACTAAAATGTAACTTATCCAGTCACAGTCTCATTGAAGAGTGAAGGATGGTGACAGATGGAAGATGGTACCTTAATGAGGAAGAAACAGCTAACCAAAGCAGATAATGGTGGATAAACATATGACATGTAGTCCCAGTGCTCGATGGAAGAAGTACCTCCAATGTACAATGGGGGTGAGATGTAGGTAAATTGTAAGGTGCCTGATCAGAGTAAAGACACCAGGATTTAAGGAAGAAAATAAAACCAATCAAATCAAAAGCTGAACCAAAATCCAACCACCTAAGCAGCATGGATAAGAAGCAGATGAGTATATTGTGACAACTCCAGTTTGGAATGAGCTAACAGAAGCTAGATGACCAAGTTGTGGTGTAAATACAATCCCCTATCATGCTGAAGTCAGGTAAAACTCTGAAAATCTGACAAAAGACTAATAGATCCGAAACAAAGTCAAATCATAAAGTGCAAAACTGGTACCCAATCTCGTGGTGAACAAACCTAAGATAGTATCACGAGGGATGAAAAATAAGAACATGGGTATAAGAATTCAAAACGTCTACCTTGGGCATCCTCAGTTCTGGAGAAATGGTCCACCAGAATATGATAAAGGACAAGATAATAAAATGGGAAAGAACCAAGAAATGATTGAGATGGGACAGGTCAATCACAGAACTCCAATCAATATCAAGAATACATGACTAATGGAGAAACCCTTAGAGGTAAAACAGGTAAATGAGAGGAAGGTGCCAGACATGAAACATGAGTTAAGAATGCCATGACTCGTAATAAGACAAACAAGACAACCAAAAAAAAAAAAAAATTAGAATAAAGCATCACAGATACCCCACATGACACTAAAATCACAGGAGTAACCCCCATAAAAGAGCTAGCCATAACTCCAGAGTAGAAGTGGATGGTAAACGAACTTTGTAAAAGACAGTATCCCACCCCAGAAGATCCTAAAAGCAAAGAAGCTACATGAGTATGGAAAGAGCCAAAGATGGCAATCACCCCAACATGGAGGTAAGGAGGGCAAAGGTATCCTACTAAAATCCTCAAAAATTAGGTAGAATGCCTCAGAAAGGAGGTGTACAGCAAAGAATTCCTGTAGGAGAGTTAATAGGGGAAGACAAAGGCTAGAAAACTTGGCAAGGGATAAAAGGAGTTTTGGTTACATACATAGATAGATACTGACATACACGCTACATCCATTATAGCAAGATTTATTTTTCATAACAAGAGTGTTAAAAGTTAATTGTTTTACAAGCGATAGTTATGACAAGTTTCATTACGTAGTTCAGCAAGAATTGTACATTGTGTATGTAGTTTAATTTTTGTATTATGCTTTTGTAATATTGTTGACATTATCTTACTCAAAACTTCTAAGTTTTCTCTTTATGTGTAATATTGTTTTTACTAGACGGTTGGATATTTCTAAAGTTTTTCTGTCACGTTATAAATGTGTGTAGGTACAGAGTGCAAGGAAGAAAGCTAGTGAAAGTAAAAGTGAAAAAAGTAAAGTTAGATTGTGCATTTAGCCAGTATAGTGGTGATTTCAAAAGTGAGTTTCCCAGTTTGTATTGTACTATCAGAGATAGAGGAGAATAATTTATCTTGTCAAAGGGTGGGCTAAAGTAACTGAACCTGTCTATGTGGACTATGAAC
>NW_013666895.1:66049-80133 GCF_000517525.1 Limulus polyphemus | reverse complement strand
CGTAATAGCAAAAAAAAAACAAAAAAAAAAAAAAAAAAAAGAAAAAGACAATTATTTAAAGTTCTAGATATAACTACGATAACCAATAGTGTAACGAATTTTAATACATACATTTGACTTGTTTTGAATATATTATTTTAAAATCAGTGGATTTTATGCTGTCTGTATATTGTTGAAATATATCACCAACAAGTCACAGGCACCTACTGTAAAGAATCATGGCCCTATAAAACCTAACACAAACCTGTCTGTTTTCTCCATTGTCAGGAGGTGCCGAAGGATGAACAGGAGATGTGGTGAAAGCTGTAGGTGGTGGGTAGCTTGCGCCTGTAAATAAGTAATGAAACAAAAGTTGAGGTCTCGTATATTAAATCAGTACATAAAATAATTGTAATATTCTTGACAAAAGTTATTAAATAGACTAAGATGGTGACAATGTAGAGCAAATAAATAAATGATTGTTAAAAGTCTAGTTAAAAATTACCTCAAATACTGACTTAAAGTAAAATATTATTACATTTGTTAAATGTCACAGAACTTACACTCAGTATGCTTAGTGATAGAAGAATGAATCTTCAATTGTTCAAATATCAAATATCTTACATGCATTAACACCAATATTTTGTGATCTTTCACATTACTTAATTTTTTATTTTTGTTTTCAATATTAAAGTAATAGTGTTCATCAACAATTAGATGAAACTAAAGTTAATTTTTCAAATGTATAAATTTTCATAACTTTGCACACATCACTTGTTATTAATTGTTAAAAGCAAAGTACAAGGAACCTGCAGGAAACTTGACAAATAAAATAGTTTTATACAAAGATTTTCAGGAATTATATAACCTGATTTTAAAAACAGTTTTTGGACCTCTGAACTTTTATATATACACCACCACCTCTTTTAGACTAGATTTTCTCCACCTGTATAGCTTAGTTTAAGATATGACAGCAGTGAAGCTTGAAGGTAGCTATCATTAGATGAGATTTTCTCCACCTGTATAGCTTAGTTTAAGATATGATTTGAAGCTTCACTGCTGCATCTAATGATAGCTATAGATTTTCTCCACCTGTATAGCTTAGTTTAAGATATGATTTGAAGCTTCACTGCTGCATCTAATGATAGCTATAGATTTTCTCCACCTGTATAACTTAGTTTAAGATACGACTTCAAGCTTCACTGCTGCATGTAGTGATGACTATACTCTCTCCACATGAACATCTTAGTTTAACCTTACCGAGACAGGTCTTCCTATGGTTACAGGTCAAAGGCTACGTCATTGCATTTGTAGACTCCCATCCAAACTTTATTGAACTGCTATTTTATGAGTGCATGTCAATAAGTTTGGTATCAAATTGTAGATTATAATTCAAGTTTTAGTATTATATATTAGTTAATTTCCTAATTTAAAAGTAAATATGAAAATAAAAAATCCTACATATCGATTTTTGTGTGTCACATGGTACATTTAATTCAGCATTGGTTCAAATTAGATGTTTGTGATGTCCAAATACAAAGTCTATAGTTTCTTACGAATTAGATACTCAAATTATCAATATTGACAAGCTAGAATATAAGATAAGAACCTCCTATATTTTCTGTTTTCTGAGATACTAATATATTTCTTGAATCAACCAAGGTGGCTCTGCCCAACTCTTCCATTTTTGAAAATACTTGCTTACATACACCAACTTTGCCCTACAATGTGTGTATAACCAATCAAAAGCTCAGAATGTCCCCCTTGGTTTTCTCAGCCTCTGTAAAGTACTTGCACAAGAAACTTTCTTTTCTTGCTTAATTCCAAGCAGTACGGTAAAACATTATTGAGCTAAAAAAATCATATTTTTTAAGACCCAAATACAGCTTAGTTACTAAGCTTGATAAATTATAGTGGAATGCTGTGTTATTGAAATAGTAATTTATGATTTTTTGTTATTTAAAAAGGCCTATATAAAACAAAATGTTTTTTTTGTTTTACATCCTCTATGTGAGGATGCAGCAGATAAGCACAAAGTTTGTAAGTATTGTTTTCTATACATCTTTATTTACTGTTCTATATTTTTAAAAAATTATATGAAATATTAGAATTTATTTGTAAACAGCAATAATTTATATCTTTATATAACATATTATACCACCAATATGTGGCTGTATTTTACAAAATAGTAGTCCACTAGAACACAGCCAGTTTTATATTCTTGGATACGTTAACATGAGTGCACATGCTCCGAGTCATTGCAACTTCTATAATGTTAGTCACACACAGCTGAAAGGTCAATAAAATACAAATAATAAATATATATAGATGTATAATGTTATGAGATTTAAGCTATTTTAACTAAACATTTGTGTTTTCGTGTTATAATTTGTAGTAATTCTAACACAAAAAAAGCCCTAATTTATATCTATTTTCTAATTTTTTATGATGGTTACAAGGTCAGTCAAATGGATTAAATCTGTATAGAGATACAAGAGTGAAAATAACAGATAACATATAAAGTTTTTCTAATAAAAATGTTTGATAATAATCTGGAGGTTATAAAGATTTTGCATGTGAAATTTGAAAATTATCTGATGCATAAAAGTATTTTTAATCTTAAAATCAAAATTACTTTGCATGTTGGATAGTCAACATTTGAAAATAAAAAATGCATGAGCTAATCACTGCTTAAAAAAATCTTAAAATTTGATAAAAAAAATTGATATTTTGCATACGAAAGCCTTGTAATGTTTACTGATAATTTGCAAATTTCATGAAGATACTCTTACTGCATTCAAAGTTATAACATAAAAACTAAAACAAGCACAAAATGGTTACGAGGTCAGTCCCGGGGACTGAGCCCATAGTGAGAGAGTTAAGTTACAACTTAAGCTTCACTGTTACATGAAGTGATTGTTATAGTCCTTCTCCACCTGAACAGCTTAGTTTAGGTTACAACTGGAGCTTCAAGTTGCATGTAGTGATGGCTATAACTTCCTCCACGTGTACAGCTTAGTTTAGGTTACAACTTAAGCTTCATTATTGCATGTAATGATGGTTAGACTTTCTCCACCTGTACAGCTTAGTTTAGTTTACAACTTAAGCTTCATTATTGCATGTAATGATGGTTAGACTTTCTCCACCTGAACAGCTTAGTTTAAGTTATGACATCAAGCTTCACCACAGCATGTAATGATGGATATAACATCCTCCACGTGTACAGCTTAGTTTAGGTTACAAATTTAGCTTCACTGCAGCCTGTAATGATGGCTATAGACTTTCTCTACCTGTATATTTCAGTTGAATTTACAAATTAAGTTTTATTGGTTCAAACACTTTTTGTGAATGATGAAATATCTCCTTTTAACTCATTTGGTACCTAATAGGGATTCAATACACATTCCTCTATAGCTACCCTTACACAGGCATTAACACTGCCTATTAACTCAGCTCATTAAGTAGTAGTGGTTAAATTCTTGTTAGGTCTATGTCATCCATCTTGAAATTCTCCCTTAATGGATTCAGCTATACAGTTCAGTTGCATGGAGGTGCTTGACAGAATTAAACAGAGGACTATTTAGTCTCAGAAGCAAATTGTTTGGTCTTGCAACCCAGCATTTCCACAGGAATTGGAAAGCTGTGCCAATGTTTCATAAGTACAGCACTATAATTCTTCTTCTATGAATATATGTAAGATACTTGCATTAGGCTCTCATGTGAAGCACATTTCCAAAACAAATACATGGTCAGCCAAGCCATCATGTGCCTGAATACTTCAAAGCAGATAACTGACCAAGAAGCCACTGTAGTTATGAGCATGCAACAGTCAGCATCAGCTCATCAACATCATTCTTAATCTTCCATTCCTCCCGAGCTTTAGGAGAAACCCTAATTTAACAGTTAGCATCTTTAAGTCTCCACAAAGGAGACTTGCACCAATTGTGTCCCATTGCTGCACTAACCAAAAGTTGCTCTCATTCCTCTGCCATGTCTCCTTAGCTCATGTCACAGACTTATTTATCCACTGAAATGGGAAATCACTAGATGCTATCTTGACCCAGGAGTGATGGAGGGTCTTCAAACCTCTAGCACATTAGCATACAGCCAATAAATCATTACTAATTACTATTCTCATTATGATTATCTTCATACATTTCTATGTTCTTATTAAAACTACATCATGGACAAGGAATCAAAAACACTACCAAAGAACAACAGCTGAATGGTTTAGTGATGAAGTGGGAACACTTAAGCAAATGCATAACAGAAAACCCAAGTTTTTATTCTACAGTTATAATTAAAGTTTGCAGAATTAATCTCATGGAAATTACCAGTAGAAATGAAGGATAACTCACACATGATTGAAAATTAATAAACTGGAGTGTAGAAAATACACCTTTTTAACAAAACTTGAAATATTATAATAATCATCTTATAAGAACATGTTGTCCCCTTTTATTCTTTCTTATCAATAAACAAGTTTCTTCAACACATAAATTAAGTGAAGAAATCCTCAGTTTTTGCTGATACAGTACAGTTAAAATTCAGGTAGCAAGAGAAATACACATACAGACCTGAGACAGGGAAAGGTACAGCTGGTTGAAAGCACTCAGAAAATCCAGCAGAGTGTGTAGCATAAGGTGGGCACATGTAATTAGCCATTTGAGGAGGGTTACCATACACTGGAGGTCCTGAGACTGGAGGATACCCTTGATATTGCTCTGTCTGGGAATTGCTGCTATAGCCTGGATATCCGAGCACTGGTGGATACCCTTGGTATCCCCCTGGTCGAGGAGTGCCATAATAGCAGTGTGTGCCAGAGGGAGGGTATGCAACATATCCACCAACAGGAAATGAGCCTCCAAGACCACTTGTTGAGGGAGGTCCTCCTCCATATCCTGATGCTAAAGGGTATGGAAGATAATTCATCTGCTGAGAAAGAGCACCTGTCACTACTGGTGGTCCACTAGCTTGGGGACAACTCTGATAATTGGCTGATGACTGAGCCTGTTGTTGTTGTTGTTGGGGTCCCTGTTGTTGGTCACTGTTGTAAAATCAATAATTATTTAAAAACAATTAAAAAGTGTGCATAACATAAATACTCACAAATGTTAGGATAATCTGATTTAAAGGCATATCTACATGAAATATAAAGGATATGTACCATGGGTAAAAAGTCTTAAAAATTTCATTTGTTACAAACTTTGGAGTACATAATTTTTTTTAAATAAACTTCATAAGGTACAGAAAATGAAAGGTTATACTGTAGTAACTTAAAATTCAGCTGCCTGGCTTTTAGAATTTTGAACAAGTGAATTACTGAAAGCACCAACAATCAAACAGGACAGCTGTATTACATGCTTTCTTGTTAAATATAAATAATGTGCTTAGTTATAACTACATTGCAGTCCTCTGAAAAAAAAAAAATATAGAGCATCAAACATTCTTAGAATTCATCAAAACATTTAAAACTGGGACTTAGTTTTTGGAACTGCTTAGATTATTAGTGTTTCAGAGTTGTTTTTAAATTTATTACTAAAAAGACTTAATATTAACAGCAGTAGTAGTAGTTTCGTATGGTGTTTCTCACACCTCTAAATTCTTTTGGAGGTGAGTATCCAGGAGTTGGACTGGCGTCCTAGTCAGGACACTGGGCGAGCATGTTTTGGTGTGACGGGGATTTGAACCCGCGACCTGCAGATTGCGAGTCGAGTGCCCTAACCACCTAGCCATGCCGGGCCTACATATTAACAGTTTAAAGCATAATTTATTATTTTTTGTTATAAAAATTGTTTTTCATTGCTTCCATGGTTATAAAATATATTCTGTTTTGTAGTCAAAATCTGCTCTTGAAGAGATTGAAAGAGATGCTCTGTACAGAAAATCAAGGTTAATTAATATCTTAAAATAGAATGAAAACAAAAAAAACATTGTCCAGATGAACTGAAATATCAGTAAACAGAGAAAATACAGAACAATGCTGAAACCAATAAATATATATATATATGAAAGCTATAGTCAAAATTAGTTGCATGACTTAGAATATACAATTATTCCAAGAGTTAATAATAAATATTTCAAGTTAAATGTGAAAGTAATCAATTCAGTTTATTCAATCATCTCATACAAACCTAAAATAAAAATCTGTTTCAGCAAATTAGAGCATTGAAAGTTTGTGTTTTAATTTAAACACTGCATTAACTACATCAGAACTGTGTGGTAGAAAAACAATCTTTTTCTAGTCATTAGGGACAGCTGCACATAGAATAGATCCCAAGTAATGACATTACAATATCACATGTACCTACTAATAAATAACAATTGTTAATAACCTCAGCTGGTTCATTTCTATAAGTATAATAGTTAACTAAGTGGTCATGATGCAAGTTTGTTACTTAATGCTAGTATGTTTTTATATAATAAAAATCCTATCACGTAACATTCCTTAAGTTGTGTTTTATGGTAAGACTACAGTTATACATAATAAAACATGGATTGCCAGAAATGAAAAGCATAGCCACTTCAGAACTATAGGGTTGGTGGTTATAATATAAGATGTCGAACTAAATAGCTTAATAGAGTGGTATTTAATATGGGAAATGGTTCTGGAATTTTATTAAAAATATAATTATGAAGAAGTTAAAAATCTGACTGTAAAACTGTCACAACAGATGTTTTTAAATCTGTTGTGCTAACTAACATGGAAGAAAATTCATAAACTCATGAGATTAGTTTCATTCAGGTTTCCTCAAAGCCAACCTGTGGTCTGGATATATTGAAAAAAGTTTGTGGCTTTATACCCTCTCCCTCCACCAGAAGAAAAAGGGTCCTGCTGCAGTCAAATTAGTAGCATAGCTACTGATCCACCACCAAATTCTTAACTCAAGATTATAATGATCTTGAAGTTCACTTTATATCTTATACATGTGCTTCATTTAATATTCATTATTAACCATTTTATTGAAATTTTAGGCTTAAACAAGCTGCACAAATTAAAAATCTATTTCAAACATTTAACTTCTCTGACTTTTACTAATCATTTTTGAAACATATTTTACGAATAATTTTTTTTCCGTAAATTTCTTATAACTTACCTTTTACATCGTCGAAAACAAAAGTATATACACAGGGTTAAGATTAACAGAACAACCACGATCGCAGCAACCAGTGGCCATTTTGATAATTCAAACTTCATGTGTTCATATGTAGGAGAGTTCCTTGTTTCCAAAACTCTGACATCATTATTTTTACCTGAAAATTGAACATAAAATATATATATATATATATATATGTACTACCCATAAACCTGCTCAACATTTGTTCATTATTTTCTATCAGTACATTCATGGTAACGCATTACAATAGTTAACTTTAATGTTAACAAATTTGTTTATATATAATTCAATTTCTGTGTAGCACCAACAGCCTAAATCATATATAAAGAATAAAGAAAAATTACAAACACTTTAACAGTTTTTAAATAGATGAAAGTACATGAAATATTCGTTTTAAACTGGTTAAACTGATTTTTCCACATGGATTGTAGATGGAGAAATTGAATGTGGGAGAGAGAAAGGCATGATGTGAACAACCAGTTCCAAAGAGTACAGCCAAAGAAAAAACAAGAAGGACGACTGGTCTACAAAAATGGTTTCCACTTGGACACAAAATGGCCCAACCTTTCATATACAAGATCCACAAAAAGAAGAGGTATCTTGGAAGATATCAAATATTGGTGGCTGGTCAAGAAGATGCATGTAAGCACAAATTAGAAAAGCTTTAGACACTTGCGAGTCTAATGAACCTTTGGTCAAACCAGAGGAGATAAATTAGTAAGAAAAGAGCTAGAACATAATCCCCATACACAAGATCCCAAGAGCAAATAGAAAAAGATACAACCACAGACATCTTACTTTCCAGAGAAAGAAATCTAACACTACAAAACTAGCCAAAACCTCTGATGTACACAAAGGCCTCAAAAGTATGTAAGCACAATGCCTGTTGTAACAAACAAATCAGAAAGTATATCAGCTCACTCACAAGTCAAATAATGCAAATGTCGTGTTTACAAGAAAACTGTGGAATAAAAGAGATAAAGTAAAGAAAACAAAGAAACTGTTCAAAACTTAGCCTCTCCTGAAAAGATTCTGTTAAAATCAGAATATCTCGCAATGAAAAAACAAACAAACATAATAAGACTCTTAAAGTAAATGAGAAAGAAATGAACAAAAAGCATGGACTCTAAGCAACAAAAAAGTTAACATTTTTCTAAATTGAAAATGTATTTCCAATAATACTTACCCCTGCTGACACTTATAGCTATTACTCGACCACCAGGGTTTCTTTTTTGCCCATCTAAGCATTGGTCTGATTTTTTCTCACTTGCTCCAGTCTTTTATACCCCATTCAATAGGACTTGGCAATATCTTTCTCATGATACTCTCCACTTACGTCAATGCACCCTTTATCTTGGTACTGTTTATAAGTACCTCATTCAGATAATTTTATCACTTTGTCGAGACTGACACCATCCCAGTCTCTAATACCGGCTCTTAGTGGGGAGGAACAGTGGGAGAGTGTCAGCAGAAGTAAGTATTATTGGAAATACATTTTCAATTTAGGAAAATGTTAACTTCCAAAACATACCTCAACTGACACTTTTAGCTTGAATCCCACACTGAGAAAGTGGAGGGGCCTGTGCGGGCATTAACCATACAGAATGCATCTGCATAGATCAACAGATCATGGGTGTACCATGATAAGACTGATGTCTGAGAGGGGGAACCACACTACAACTAGAACAGGTATGCTCTTTACTCTGAACTTAGTTCCTGTATCAAGGGTGGAATTGCACGAGTGATCACCACTATAGACCAGCCCCAACCAGATAGCTCAGGTTCCACTACTTGGGGTTGGAATTAAGGGGTTTTAGTCTCAATATCCCACGTTAGTGGCTTGGGCAATTGGACCCCATTACTTATGTGTGTGTGTATATATATATATATACATACAGATAGATAGATATATAGAGAGATAGATATAGATACTATTGATTGAATCTCAACCTGCAGCCACAGAGTGATGCATTACAAAAAATAGAATCACGATGAGAAAATAAGCAACACCAAAGCAGACAAACCTTCTCCTCCACCTGAAGAAACCCAAAAGGCAACACTAAGTTGGGGAGTGAAGATGAATGTTCATAATTCTAGACTGGATAATTTCTGTTCCTTTGTTTTGGTTTAACATACAACTTAGTGGGCAAAGAGCATTCCACTTGCCTCCAGAATTATGGGGAGGATTTGGAACAACTGTGCTCAACCAAGGACCCAGGATGGGACCACTCTGTGTTCAGAATTATGAGGAGAGTGGAAGAATTCACTCTGACACTCTGGAGGAAAGCCTCTGTCCACCATCCTAGTGACTGGAAACTGGGTATGGGTAAGGATTCCTTAGCTCCACTAGTAGAATCTTGGGGAGTAAATCCAATTGGGGAGTCCTGAGGAACAGTGCTCTGGAAACAGTGCAGGAGGGTTCAACTTCCTCTCAATACAACATTGCTGATATGTATATCATTATTGTTGATAAAAGTGTCTTTCTGACAAAACAGAAACTGAGACAGATACCTGTAAACCTTAGAAATACCCTGTGAAAGACAGCATAACTTCTATGCCAGAAGCTTGAGCTTCTGGATAGCTGGGTGTCCCATATCAGATCATGGCTGCCTACACAGCGAGAGTCTAAAAAGAAGTGGAAGAGTTGGACACATCAGAAGGAATCACAGCAGAAGAAACCCGGGTGTAGCAGTCAATCTGGTGCTATCAACAGGATTTGACAATGGGTTGGAATAAATCATATTTCGTACCCTGGGTAACATATGAAGTGGAGAGAAGGTTGAGAGTGGTAATCCTGTCCTGTCCAGACAGAAAGGATCTATTGCCTAAGCCCAAAGATAAGGTACTGGAGAAGACCACATTGCCAGCAGTTGGGTGATCCAATGAGAGGACAACCCACCAATTAGAGTTGAAAAATGAGATCCAATCCAACTGAACTTTGCAATGTAACATCTATTCTGTAGGGAGAATCTGTTTAGATTGAGACAATGGACCTGCTACCACAGGCATCACCCATGGAACATGGCAAGGTAGAAGGGTGGTAAGATAAGACTAGTCCCAAGAAAGAAGGTCCAAAATTCGAAAAATAAGGATCCCTATACCACATACCTCCTTGATGAGAAACATACGACACCACCACGGAATAGTCAGAATGATGCCTGATGATTTACCTTTTGAGAAGCCCAGCCCCATGAAAACTTGCCTGTTGATGAGGAAGAAGAATGAAAACATTATGTGGGAAATCCTCGTCGTCCGTGCATAAACCCTGGAATTCCTGATTGTTTGGTTTATGCACTCCATTCATGAAGAGAATGGAACTTTGGATAAGGTGGCAGTAGAGGAACTCAAATCATAGTAGTATTTCAACTTAACAACCTCTTGAGATCAAAAAATGATCCTGACTAAAAAACTGGGGAAACCAGTAAATAGATGTGTATGATCCTTGGTCACTTAAAGACCAATAAAAGGGACCACTGGTGTTCTTGTCCTAAAGGCACAAATGATGTGAGTGATGCCCTCATTCTGAGAAGAGAAAGAACTATCCATGAAGTGGGAGAAGGAAAGGTGAGTAAGATTGTGGCATTCTATTCTATAGCTTGAGCAGAATGAGAGACAGCTGAGGCCGACTGAGAGATGAGATGAAAAATAAAAATAAACCTAGATTGATGACATATTGAGTTGGAGCAAGAATAGGTGTTGCAGTCCCAAAATTAGAATTAGAATGTGATGGTCTAACAATTGGCAAGATGGTGCCAGCAGTAACCAGTCATCCATGGAATGGTGTGTGCATAGTACGATGAAATGACGGGGATGAGGAAAAAAAAACTCATACAAAATGGCAGAAACCATGCAAAGCATATGCGAGTCCAAAGGAAAAAAACCCAGAATGGCAGTACCAGATTATTGTGCACCACAAATGTCAATAGCGGTGGGACTCCACCGCTTAGGCAAAGTGCAGTTGGGAGTCAACTACAACCAAGTTGGACATCTACAATCGCAGTAAAAAAAATCAACACAGATTGAAGAATGATTAACTTGTGAACTTTGGAGAATCTACAAATTGATAGAGACAAGGAGGATCAATGACTGGACATCAATCTCCTGTCTGCATAGGTCCAACAACTTTGAAGAACTAGCCCGACTCTCTCTCACTACCCTCAGATCAACCAGACTCAGATAAACCTAGAACTAAGTTCCAAATCCTGATGAACTGTGAAAGAAGGAAACCATACAGGTCGGGTGGATAATAAT
This sequence comes from Limulus polyphemus, assembly GCF_000517525.1. Taxonomy (NCBI): domain Eukaryota; kingdom Metazoa; phylum Arthropoda; class Merostomata; order Xiphosura; family Limulidae; genus Limulus; species Limulus polyphemus. The sequence continues at coordinate 68,785 of NW_013666895.1, read as the reverse complement.
GGGGAAGATGTGGACTGAATGACCAATTGTGATCAGCAGAGCTCCTGGACCTATGATTAAGGTTACCACACGTCCAGAAATTCTTGGAACTTCACAGCCCATGAAGGTATATAATAATCACAACGCTGCTGCCGATCCGACAAAGCAGTCAAAACCTTGGATATAGACAGAATCAATTCTGAGTACCAATGTACCGAGAGGCTGATGTCGGGAGTTCACAAATAGAGGTGGAACTATGACCCCATGTAGGATCCGATGAAGTTCGAGATTCCAACAACAACTGGGAGGAATGTAGAAGCCAAAAATTGAACCAACGTGCATACTAACAATGGATCCAGCTCATCATCAATGAAGCTGGTCATCCTGAGAGTTTTCCAACAAAGAAGTGAAAGGAAACAAAATGTTGAATTTGAGTTGTAAATCCATAGACTTACTTTGTCCCATTAAGAGAAATAGACCTATATAGGTGAATTAAACTCCACCTTAGAACCCCAAAATTCGAGGAGCAGATTTATTATTGGAGAGTTGTAAAAATGCCTCCACCTGGTAGTGGTAGGACAATGTGTCGCATAAGGCCTAACTTTCCATTCATGTAACTAAAAAGTAAAGTGTATATGGATAGAAAAACACAAAAAAATTCGCTCCCTGACCTTTCAGCCATCAAGTAAGTTACAGGCTCAAAAGCAACTGGAAAAAGCCCAAAACATCACACACTCAAAGAACCAACAGAAGGAAAACAAATCAAAGGCAGGTTATCCCAGAGTGGCCTCATTTTCGTTTTGTTTTGATGTGTTGATTATCATTGATTGGAACAGCATTTTGTCAGGTAAAGTAAGTTGTTTAGTTATAGCAAAGTAACTTCAGGCCATTTGCTGTGTCCACCCTCGGGAATCGAACCTCGGACCCCAATGCTGTGAGACCAAAAACTTACCACTGTCCCACAGGTGGGCTGAAAATCCAACAGATTACAATTAGACAGAGGAAAATGCAAATCTAAAGTCTCTCCAAAATGTCACCCTTAATTGCAGCTTCAGAGCCCCTCCAGAGGACCGTCACAGATCCGAATATATGTTTCCATCTCACTATGAATAAGATCACTGACAGTCTCAACCCAAAGTGAATCCCCCTCGCCTGATTGTTGTGCAATGCTAGATATCAGAGCAGGGGCATAGCAAAAGTTATCAGCACCAGGGGGCAAAGACACTTCTGGCACCCCCACCTCTGAAATGTTTTGATTATTTGTTTTGTGACTCATTACCCACTTAATGACAATAACATAAAGAATTAATTACCACCTTACACGGGCCTAAAATAAAGTCACAATATAACATCTCACAATATATCATAACTGTAAACCTGGAACTAATGAAGTATAGCCTATTAGGTATACTTACATAATTTGTAAACCATTTTGTCATTTATGTCATCCAGTATTGTTCAAAGTCACATAGCTAGAGTAATCTTTCAAGCATGCAGAATAAATTTCTGTTATATCCCTAGTTTTGAAACTTATGTTTTATATGAGAAGCCAGTCACTTGTGGTGTACATGGATTATAAAACAGATTGATAAAATACTACTTAAGCTTATAAATAACAAATTTTATTACTTTAAAAAAACTGTACATATACTTAACTAGATCTTGTACAGGTAGCATTCTGGTATTCATGGTTACATTATATGAACCTTTCATGCTTTTGCTGCTGCAAATGCATCAATTAAACTATCAAAATTTAAGGTATTAAGTACGTCTTTTTCAATACTTAATATTTCCAAGTTACTAAGTCATTCTTGAGTCACTGAGGTTCTCAAGTATGTAAGAATTAATTTCAGCTTGCTGAAGAACCTTTCACAACTAGCAATAGAAACCCCAATTGTTAACAAAATCTGCAATACAATTCTTAAATCTGGGAAAACATCTTAACCATATGAAATTATAAATGTTAGCAAATCAGTTGCAACCATTGATTCAGGAAAATCGGTCTGTGTTCTTTTAGTTATCAACATTCTACAGTCATTAATTTCTCTGTACAATTCTGGTCCATCAATATCACCTGGATAGCTCTTTGCTAAGTCAGAACATTTTTCTTGCAATTTTCTGTCTTTGAAATCTCCAGAAACAATATTTTGCACATCTAGTATAAATCCAAACTGTGAATCTAAATCTAGTAAGCGAGAAAATCTTCCTGTTATTTCTGTAATCAAGCGATCAATTTCCTGTTCAGCAGTCAATCCAGCATCAGCTGCATTTTCACCTGGCATTCGTTTACAACGTATTTTTCTTCTTTCAATGGTCTTTCACATTGATTCTTGCCCACTTTAAGTGCTTCTTGACAGGACTTTTCACGTGATTCTATCAATTTCTCATTCAAAGAATCAAGATCAGCAGCTACTTCTCTAAAATTCATTTTGGGGTCCTGAATACATTTCTGCACTTGAGTGATAGATGATAAAAGATTTCTCCAAAAATGCAAAAGTAAAAGAAAATCAAATGTAAGCATGTGTTGCAGAATGTTATGAGCACCACATTTTGTTTCAGCCGTGTTGTCATTCTCACTTCATTGCTCTAACAGTCCTAGCAATTCAACCAGTTTTTCATGTACAACTTTTACTGCCTTTTCTCTTGCACTCCACCGTCTTTCTGACTCACACTTGACAGAGATCTTAAACTCTTCTGCAGTTCGTCCCATCGAGTTGTTGAATGAGCAAAGAAATTATAAATGGCTTCAATTATACC
>NW_013666895.1:61058-65069 GCF_000517525.1 Limulus polyphemus | reverse complement strand
GGAAATTTTGTGCCCCTTTACACCTGCACCCAAGGGCAACTGGCCCCCCTCTTGCTATGCCACTGAGGAGCTACCCAATTTACCTCTGTGCCAAAAATAATACTCTGGGAATTCATACCGTAATCGCCTTGCCAATCAGAAGAAGAACAAAAAATATTTTTGTAATAATAATAATTACAAAAATAAACTAGATAACATGATAACATTCAAAGTATCTCCAAACAATCGTAATACTTGGACACCCGTTAGTGACAGTTTGTCGAGAACAAGGGATAAAATTATCTTAATGAGGTGCTTATATACAGTACCAGGATAGAGGGCACAATGATGTAGGTGGAGAGTATCATGAAACAAATATTGTCCAGGGTAATTGAGTGGGGTATAAAAGACTGGAGCAAGGGAGAAAAAAATCAGGCCAATAATTAGTCAGGGCAAAGAAGAAACCCTGACAGTCGAGTAATAGCTATAAGCGTCAGCAGAAGTAAGCATGTTTTGGAAAAAAATAAGAACTGGAAAGAGTAAGTAATCTATCTTTGCAGCAAAAGAATAATCAACTTGAAAAGGAAACATAGTGAGTGGCAAGCACTAAAGATCACATAAATGTCATGACTGTTTTTGAGAAGTCTCTGAAACAAACTTATATTCCAGGTGAGAATGAAACAGCAGAGAGCTCAATGGAAATTCCACCAGTGCCTGAACATCAGAAAAAGGGTTCACTGAAAGAAACTGGTGATATAGGGGCAGGGGCCAAAAAGCATCCCTAAATAAAGGAGAATCAGAAGCATCTAGAACAGACTCATATTCCAGGCGAGAATGAGACAGCAGAGACTTCAAACTAAGTTCCAGTAGGGTTCAAGAAAAGAGTTCATAAGTCAAAATGGTGGGGACACAACCACAATTTTAAAAAAGCAAGTATCTTCACTAATCACTAAATAATGTTGCTATTATATCTATCGAAATGAGAAAAAACTAGTGAGTAACAAATTAGAACACAACAGTGAACAAAAGCAAGCATGTCTCAAATGTATGAATGTCAGTGCCAGAAGTTCAAAAGACCCTATTGCACATGTAAATACAGGTGAAGATTGCTGGTTAGTGAAGACAGTCTCATGTGACAATATTCATGACAAAGTGACATCAAAAGATGGATCCTAGTCGATCAATGATAAAATGATAATTTGATGGAATATGCAGATACCGAACTGCATTTGATATATGATGTTTATGCTACATGTAAGTATGCCACAGAAAGTATACTCGTAGAAGAAAATTTATTTTATACTATTTTTGACAACATTCATAAAATAATTAAAACACATTTTAAACTTGTGTTAAGCAAAGCACTCTAACTGAACATTCCATTAAAGAAAATAAATTATAACAGCTAGCCATTTCTTTTAATTCTAAGAGTAAAGAATGGTACCGCAAGTTTCTAATACAAAACATGTAATGTATACAATTTAAACAATATAAAAAATGAAATATTTTATTATACCATTGCATACATTATTATTCATGCACATTCTTGTGTTATGATGTATCAAATCTGAGTAGAGTTATAGTGAATGTGTTTCCATTAAAGTTGTTGATAAAAGATTTAGCAAGAAATATCTCATTCATTGGAAAAAGTTCATTTAAAAAACAACTTGATTTTCTGTTAAAAATTGCCTAACCTTAGACATTAATCACCTTTTTTCTCATATTGAAGAATATAATTGTCTTAATCATTTTTTTAAATCAAAAATCATAATGTTATTAATACTTTTCTTTCATATTTTCAATGACAAACATGTGAAACAACATATGCAATTTTATCAGTTTGTAGCTCTAAACTCTAATCAAAATTTTTTTATATATAACCAATGTTTATATAAACTATAAAATATTCACTTTATATTACAGATTGAACAAACAGTATTTTTATACTGAAGTAGTTATACTAAAGTAATACAAAAATTGCATTGTTCGAAAAATAAAATAAAAATTCTCACCCTCATATTTTGCACAAACATTCTCTCCAACTCGAAGTTCTTTGATGTAACCAGAGTCACATTCACAATTGCCAACAGAACAGTGGGAATGTGGTGTTTTACATTCTTCGTCTGAGGAGCACAAGTCTCCAAGTTTCCTGTCTAGTAAAGAAACACTCTCAACAGTTAACTCACTTACCTCCATTTCTACTCCCAAAGTAATAATAGTGAAACTATTTTAAATATTAATTAATAAGCCCCAACTTGAAAATTAGTCTCTTAATATTATAAGTTATTTCTCTTGGTTTTGCCAAGATCTCGACCTTGATCTTTTTACTTGCTCTACTTCCTTCTCCTGAAACCTCATTTGATTGTATGCCCTCTAGTGGAAGATAGTACTTGATTTATCTAATCACAATTCAATCAGCACTCAACAAGGTAAAGTTATCACAATTTATACTTCTCAGTAACCATAAGTGTGTGGGAAGAAAGGAATATAATAGTTATTGTTTGAAGTTAAGCAAAAAGCTACACAATGTGCTATCTGTGCTCTGCCCACCACGGGTATCGAAACCCAGTTGCTAGCATTGTAAGTCGACAGTCATACCACTGTGCTACTGGAAGGCAAATATAATATAATAGTAGAGATGCCTTTCTTTTTAATAATAACATAATAATTCCAAATACAATACATTTCACATATTACTACTATTTCTAGAACCCCCACATGAATATGAAGCCAAATCCACAGAAAGGAGAAAAGTGTCTGTCACTCCTGGGGAGAATATTGATAAACACAAGCAGTACATTCATTCTAACAATTTTTCAAATGTAAGACATGCATCATTTCAAAATGATTCACTCAGTGCCAGAACTTAAGTGTTGTAAGTTGACTCGTGTTCAAACTAACCTGTCCAAATGATGCTTAAGTGTCAGAATGTAGGTGTTGTAAGTTAACAAGTTGAAATTTATAATTTTCTTACACTGAAAATTTGATTTCGGATAGATATTTACCTCCTCCTCTCACACATTAGCCTTTCTTGATCTTCCACTGCCCTCTAACACATTGAATAGAAATTTTCTTGCTTGACGAACTAGCCTTTATACACCATAAGTTTGAGCTGCTTATTTAGCATGCATAGAGCATGCAACAACCCTCCACCAACAGGAGCACAACACGCTCTTCTAGAAGAGCTGGCTACCTCTATCCTACTTGACGTGAACCTCACTTTCAAGATTAGGCCCACAAGAAACAGAAGAACACTGGAAATGGGGAGAAGAGTGGGAAGTGTGTGAGGAGAGGTAAGTTTCTATTGGAAATCTATTTTCAGTGCAAGAAAATGATAACTTCCAATATGATACATACCGCTTCTCATACAATAGCTAGAATCCCACATTGAATAGGTGGAGAGACAAGTGTAAGTTAAAACAAGTGACCCCCTGTGGAAAGCATCCACAGAGAATCAAATAGGTGTGATCTTTAATTGAATGCAAACACACACATGTGAGGGACTGCACCACTTCTGAAGCAGATATGCTCTTCGCCCTCAAAGAAGTGGAGTGTAATGAAATAGGTGGCATCAAGACCTGGATCTAGTAAAAGAAAGACCTTGGAAAACAATTTATCAGGTGTACATAATCAACTCCATCCTCAAACATGCAAATGCGACTGGAAACAAACTGACTCCTGAAGGAAAAAGAGTCACACGTAGTATAAAGAAAAAATGGATACAGATAAGTAACTCCAAATCCACATGGAAAACCAATGGCAAATTTCCAGAATTTTGAAGATAGAAGCATTCAAGAAGACAGTGCTAGATATCTACTTAACCCCCCATATAGACAAGGTTCCACATCCCATCTTTAGTATTATAAAATAGTGGACTCCACATACAATCAAAACCAGTATATATATATATATATATATATATATATATATATAGTGTGTGGCGCGGACGGACGAGACGACACTATAATATATACACACACTCTCATATATACATCTCATATATTATTTACATATATAGAGAGAGACACGACG
>NW_013666895.1:58239-60960 GCF_000517525.1 Limulus polyphemus | reverse complement strand
ATATATATATATATATATATATATATATATATATATAGTGTATGGTGGCCAGGGCAAGCAGACCATTAGTAATATATACACCAACTCTCCCATAAGTAATCAAACTGCCATAATGCAAGCAGCCAGAATTATAAAGTGGAAGTAAGCAAACGGCAACTGTCAGACAAACTTCCAAATCAATCACTAGAAACAAGAAATACAACAAACTGAACCCGAACTTACAGGGATGTGTCTGAGCCTCAAGTCAACTGTAAGAGCAAGGAGTCATCCTGTACCCGGCATTATGAGCAGGCAAATAAGGATTCTAACTCAATGGTAAGAGCAGGGAAAACACATTGTGCACCCTGCATTATGTGGAGGATGTGAAATGCCTCCTCAACCATAGGAACAGGGCATCGCATGTCCTGCAACCAGTATTACAAGGTTGATGAAGACTTCTGAGCTCAACCGTAGGAGCAAGAAAATGAAACATCCTGCAACCAGAATTATAAAGAAGGGGGACATCTAGAAGTCTAAACCTTAGGAACATGGTGCAATCTACCTAAACCTAGTATTATAAAGAGGACCTAGCATTAGCTGGTCAAGCTCTCACCAACATCAGCACGCCTAGGATTAAACCACTATGGGGGTCGATGGCAGGAGGGTTCCTAGCTTTGCTTACTTCTCAATGTAGTGTAGTAACATGTAATGTTAAAATGTGCATTCTACACTCATGAGGAGGCCTCCATGGTTCACCACTCTAGCAGCTAGGAACTGGGAAGTGGCAAGGACTCTCAAACACCACTTGAGGAGGGAGGAGTAAAAGACGTTGGGGAGTTTAGAGGAACATCACACTGGAGGAAGTTCAATGAGTGACCATAAAACCCTATTTTGAAAAGCAGACTGCTCCTGATTTATTCAACTGAAGTAGCAGCAGGAATGAGCAGCAATCTCCTTCTGCTTTACTCATGATAGTCCATGAGTAATAGCTCACCAAGTAAGTATCAGAATTCTATGTAAGGAGAAATAGATATACACTAGGTAAGCCGCTAAAAATCTTGCAGAATACCCCATCTCAACAACGTGCTCTATAATCTTAAAAGATATTTGGTGCAGATTTAGAGGAAAGCATACCTGACTAGGCAACACTCACCACTGAGCAGGATCTGAATAGATATCAAAGAAAGGGGAGGCCCCTGAAAAAAAATAACAGAAAAAAATACACCCAAGTGAGAGTCGAACCAGTGCATGTAGAATCTCCACAGGAGGTAGGCGATATCCATCAGAGAAGGACAAAGCCAGATGGTGTAGGTAATGAGCAACAAAGGTATAGGGAGTAGTCCACATTCCAGTCTAGATGATCCTCTCCAGAGGATGATGAAAAAAAGGTGCAAGAGACATAATGAGGTGTCGAATCTGATGGGACAGGACAAGATAAAGATTATTCCTTTCCAAGGAGAGGGAAGATGAAGCTAACTTAATAAGCTGACAAACCCAACCTGTCAGGGTGATAGGGGAATAGGCTACATGACAAATATGGGTTCCAGGGAAAAACAAACAGGAACATGAACCATGAAAGTAAGTCAAACAAGCCACATAGCATTGCACAGCCCACACAGAACACAGGAGGTGATCAAGATCGGACCTGAAGAAATATTGGAAATGAAAGGGATGGAGATGGGGCAAAGGCAGAAATGCCCTCACAGGCAGATGAGATCTTGAAAAGGAAAGAAGGAACGGTCTGGGTATAGCACAATATATGTACTATGAGAAAGGGTACTGGAAACATCTGTCCCAAAAAGGTCAGGCCAACAATGACTGCAAACCAGGAGGAGAAGGAAATAAGTCTTGAGGGAATGATGGTATACAGGGAACAAGAAGCCAAAAGTTAAAAGGGAGGTTGGGAAAAGGCAAACAGGATGACATTAAGAACCCAAATAGGCACTGCAAAGATGAAAAACCTGAAAGGACTGGAACAGCAGGGAAAGAGTGGGAGATGATAAGACTTGGTGAAATCTCATAAAATGAAACGTGTTTGACAAGACTGTTCTACAACCATAAATTGTCAAAACCGATTGACTAGCCAGGTGAAGAACCAGGAAAGGGGAGGAATGGAAGGATGAAAGTTAACATTTTCTTAAATTGAAAATGTATTTCCAATAATAATTACCTCCACTGACACCACAGCTATTACTCAACTGCCATGGTTTCCTTCCTTTGCCCATCTAAGCATTGATCTGAATTTTTATCACTTGCTCCAGTCTTTTATTCCCCACTTAATTGCCCTTGGCAATATCTGTCGCGTAACACTCTCCACCAATGTGGACTCATTCTGCAGTCTCTAACACCAGCTCTTAATGGTGACGAAGGGTGGGAGAGTGTCAGCGGAGGTAAGTATTATTGGAAATACATTTTCTATTAAAGAAAATGTTAACTTCCAAAACATTGATAAGGTGGAGAGGCCGGTGAGGGCATTATCCATACAGAAAGCATTTGCATAGATTATTGGCGTGATAATAGAAGATTAGAAGCCTAGTGGGAGAATCACACTACATCCAAAACAGGTATGCTCTTCACCCAGAATTTAATTCATGTACTGTAGGTGGAATTTTACATGATGTATCATAACTATTGGCCAGGCACCAACCAGATAGCTAAAGTTCCATTGCTTGGGATTGGAATTTTCGGGTCATGGTTCCTATATCCCATGTATATATATATATATATATATATATATATATA
>NW_013666895.1:56295-57956 GCF_000517525.1 Limulus polyphemus | reverse complement strand
CACACACACACACACACACACACACACTTGTGAGTGGATCCCAACCTGTAGCCATAGAGTGATCTGTTCCAAGCCACTGGAATCACGATGAGAAGGCAAGCAACAACAAGGTGGACAAACCTTCTCCTCAACCTAAAGAAAACTGAGAGGCAACACTCCAAACTCGGAATGATGGGATCCTGTATGCCATACTCAACCTGAGAAAACAGAACTCATCTGGTTTGAAATTATGAACACACAACTTCACTCCCCAACTGAGTGGGCAAGGTAAATTCCTCTTGTCTCCAGAATTATTGGGAAGATGTGGAACAAACTGTGCTCAATCAAAGACTCGGGATGGGACCACTCTGCATTCGGAATTATGAGGAGATAATGGACCCTCTTACATGAACAATGTACTGAACCCATATTGATGTAAAAGAAGGACCATGCTCAACCCAACCAGATAGCTGAGCATCAAATCTGAACCAGTATTATGAGTAGGCTTCCAGTATCTTAGGTAAGAAGATCCGATCTGAGGACATAGGTAGAATGAAAAAGTGTCCTATGCACAATCTGCGTAAACCACTCTGAGTGGTGATGTCTGTAGGTCAGCAGCTACGAAAATTAAACCTCCAGAGAAAGGTGATACATGGTACATGAGGCTAAGGTCTTATATGTATGTTGAGAAAGGGCATGCAATGCTACCTTAATATACCAGTTAGGCAAATGTAATAATAATTTGTGACAAAGAACCCAAAACGACATGAGGAAGCCATCTGGGGATTCAAAGAATTTTCGTTTCCAATATAGAAAGGTAGTCGATAAGGCTGCAACAGTGAAAGATGCAAAGACCTTTTCAAGGATCCAGCACAAAAAACGAGTTATGGTTGATACTTCTGATCAAAGTGGGTTCAACCCTCTCTCAATATACCATTACCGATATGTGTGCCATTTCCATGGATAAATGTCCATTGTGGGACTAAGCAAAGTCTGACACAGATATATGACAACCTGAGAAATTAAACTACAACATTGTTTGTTTTTGAATTTCACGCAAATCTACATGAGGGCTATCTGTGCTAGCCATCCCTAATTTAGCAGTGTAAGACTAGAGGGAAGGCAGCTAGTCATCACCACCCACCGCCAACTCTTGGGCTACTCTTTTACCAATAAATAGTGGGATTGATCATCACATTATAATGCCCCCACAGCTGAAATGGTGAGCATGTTTGGTGGGACAGGGATTCGAACCCGTGACCCTCAGATTGCAAGTCGAGTGCCCTAACCACCTGGTCATGCCGGGCCCCTAAACCCCAACATCATGTGAAGGAACACATCTCCATACCTGAAGCTTGAGCTTTTGGATAGCTGGGTGTACGATGTCAGATCGTGGCTGCCTCAACAGAAATGGCCAAAGAGGAAGTGGAAGAGGTGGGCACTCCTGAAGGTATGGCAGAAGCAGAAAATTATCATTTTCCTAAACTGAAAATGTTTTTCCAAACATACTTACCTCTGCTGACACTAATAGCTATTTCTCAATCTTCTTCATTGCCATCTGACGTTGTGTTCACTTACTCCAGTCTTTATATACCCCACTCAACTGCCCTCAGCAATATCTAAATTGCACAACTTTATGGTGGCCCTCACACGCCCTCTACTGCTTTTCCGAGTACTTACCA
>NW_013666895.1:42220-55500 GCF_000517525.1 Limulus polyphemus | reverse complement strand
CCAAAACATACATATCTCTGCTGACATTAATAGCTAGAATCCCACATTGAGAAGACAGAAAAGCTGGCGAGGACAGAGACCATACAGAAAGCGTCTGCAGAGAACAAATATGTACCACAAGAAATGTTATCAAAGTGGGGAACACCGCAATACATCCAGAATAGGTATGCTCTTTACCCAGAACTACAGAAAACTGAAAAGGGTGGAATATAATACAAGTATGATGGTCCAGCCCCGACCAAGCAGCCAAGGTTCCACAACTTGGGTTGGATTTAAGGGGTCATGGTATCCATATCCCACATCGGTGGCCAAGGCAGTTGGACTGCAGATATATATATATATATATATATATCTTTGTGATAGTATTCCTACCAATAACCACAGAATGATGCATTTCAAACCACCAGATTTATGAAAGAAAGAAAGCAACACCAAAATGGACAATCCTTCTGATCAACCTGATGAAGTCCAAAAGGCAACATCCCAGACCTGGATTGATGGGATCATATTTTATACTCCACCAAAGTCAAGAACTCGTCCAGTCTGGATTTACAAACAGTTGTCTTTACTCCTTCACCAAGTGGGCAAGGTGAATTCCATTTACCATTGGAATTAAGAAGAGGATGTGGAACACTGTCCCACCAAGGACCAAAGATGGGACCACGTTGCATTCGATTTACGAGGAGATAGTGGACCCCCCTGCATGAACAACATAAGACCTGACAATGTTCATAAGAGGGTCCAAGCACCTCCCACCGGATAGCTAAGCATCAAATCAGAACTGGTTTATCGAGTATGCTCCCACGTAGGTTGGTCTTGCTCCTACTGACATCTGGGAAAAAAACTTCCAGGGACCCAGGTAGGAGTGTTCCCAACTTTGCCCTCTTCTCCGAGAATGGAGAAAACTGAACACTCCAAAGGTAAATCGTCTGTCCACCACCCCAGAAAGGTCGAGCCAAGAGGAAAGAAGAGAAGCATCACATTCTGTCATACCTTGTCTCCTAGCAAGGGACCTGACAAAAGGCATGCGTGAAGCTGAAGGGAAACCAAGGCTGAGCTGGCTAAAACAGATCCACCAAAAGAACTCAACACAAAGAGGTGTTGATGAGGGAGATAACTTTGGGGAAGAGATGCATAGGTGGGAAGGCAATAAGCATCTTACCAAGAGATTGGCAATCCTTAGCACAACCAAAACCCTTATTTATAGGTTACAAAAGCTGTTAGGATTACAAGGCATGCAAGGCAATGAGACATGTCATCATGCTGATTCTATGCAAGAAAGTCACACAGTTATGGACAACAGCATTCCAAGGCATCAAGAAGAACTGGGAGAAACAGTGCCATTCTCTAGAAAACTTCAAGCAAATATATACTAAAAATGAGTGACTCAGGGGCATGAAGTACAACACCTGAATCCAAGTTCAGTAGTCCAGTGTTCACTGTAGTAAAACACTTGACAGGAGAGTAGCTTGGTGACTGGAGTACAACTGTAGTCAAACTAAAGTGATGTTTCCACCTCACAGAGAACCATGCAATCACGGGATCACATCCAAGGATCAAAGTACAAAGTTCATGAGACATTGGCCACTTATGCAAATGATCCCAATACCTGCATAGGAAAACATATCTCAATATGACATTAAGATATCAAGGAAGAGAAATTCTTTAATGTGCAAATCCATGAAGCACTAAATGGATATCTCAAGGACATTGTGTCCTCAAATTAACTCATTGTTGGTGCAACAAGATTCATAGTAGTCATATCCAATAAGTTGCCAGGAAAGAGAAATATGCTTTAGAGGCAGCCATATCTCACTAAGCTTTAAACACTTGATCTACTGCTGCAAGCAATGCCAGGTATTATGGATAGCCACACTGGTTACCAGTAAATAATCAGTGCCATCCAGGTGCTATAGCATTGGTAACATACACTACATCTGCAGTAGTCAAATCCCTAAATAACAAGGATGGAGTATGTTTTAATCTTCAGCTGTTTGATCATTTGGTAAAAACTGTCCATATCCTACTACACAACAGGAAATATGATAGGTTTATTTTCATCCAATTGCCAAGCAGCAGCAAGGCAGCCAACAATGAGCAGAAGTTATGTCTGCTCTAGCTAGTTGAATTGTGTGGAACTTGGGATGGTTCTGGTAGTAAACTCAAGCAGGTGGCAACAATTAACTGTTTCTGGCAGATTGAAGTATAAACAGCACATGATGGTATGGTTAAATATGAAATGCATGTTGCTTAGTTTGTGAAATCTTAAACACAGCCATAGTAAATGTGCTAGTTATTACATATTGTTACAATCATATATTCAAGAAAGATGTTTCTTTAAACTTAAGCCACGTGTGTGTGTGTGTGTGTGTATAACATGTATGTGTGTGTGTGTGTGTGTAAATCTTTATGTGAAGTTATATTTTAAAAGATACTAGTTTTGCATAGGAAGACTTTAAAGACACGTGTAATACTATTGCTCTTATTTACATTTATATAACATGTACACACACACAGGTTTCAAGAAACTTACCTTCTTTACACGCAGCAACAATAAAATAGGGAATCTTGCTAGAGGTAAAAGTTGGGTCGCAGCTGCATACTCCATTAGAACAAGTAATGTAGAGAGCCATACAATCTCTATCTGATGAACATGCTGTTCCTATAAATTCTATCACAAAAGAAATTCAAGTACATTGAGATTATTCAATTTTCTATACAAAACGTTTTAGCACAAAGTTAAACATTGGGCCATCTGCGCTCTGTGCATCATGGAGAATTGAATCCCTGATTTTGGTGTTGTAAGTCCATCAACTTACTGTTGACCCACTGGGGAATTTTATATTACTTTTTTAAACTAAATTTGTGCTTACAGTACTTATGAAATAGTTAATACAAAAAACAATGGTTGTGGGAGAGCTTGCATGTAATAGCTCACACTTGTTAACTAAGGAAACTATAAAGTGTTATATTGTTCTAGATGCAATTATCTCACAACAATGATTTATATATTAAATTTTTACTTTTAATCTAATAAAAAAGTAGAGAATATACGAGGTCTAAAATAATGTTCTTGGGGTTTGTGGTGCAAAGTTGTGTTATAAATTATACAATTCTTGCTGGTAAACTTAGGCATAAAACTGAAATGATTAAATTTTAGCACAATAATTTTCAATGACTTTCTAAAGGAAGTCTTTTTATGGTAAATATGATACTAGACATAACATTATATCTGTGCATTTTGTTTTAATTTCAAAATACTAATTTCAATACTTCTAAATTAGCAATGAAGAAAATTATGGTAATTTTCCGGAATTTTAGATTAGTAGCTGTGTGAAGGTGCCTATTTCTAGTGTTTTGGAATTCATATTACACCAAAAAGTTTGCTAGAAAATGCAATAAAATATAAATTTATAGAAATTGTTGCATTAAGAACAATAAGTCTTTAAAATTTTGTCACTGAAAATAACACATTTACTGCTGGCAAGATTCTCCTAAAGGGAAACTAGTTTGGGTGAAATTCCTTCAAAGACAAAATAATGCAGGAAGGAAGCTCTTTTGAGGTCAACTGAGTACCTTGAAACATGGGTTAAAGTGTCAACGAAACATATGGTAATATAAACTACATCAGTAAGAGCCTTAGCTGAGGAATACTGCGAGGTAAAAAAGTTAACATTTTCCTCACCTGAAATTGTGTTTCAGGTAGACACCTTTATAACAGAGCCTTCCACCCTTCCTCTCCACTTCTGGTGTGTTTCTTTTGCCTCATCAAGAATGAGCCTTTGTTAATACATGAGGTGCTCATGGGGATCTACTACACTTGGAGGATGTGTCATCCTCTTATTGGTGGAGAACAATTGTCTAATGTTAACATTTATAGATATATGTTTGTTTGTTTTGCATTTCGTGCAAAGCTACACGAGGGATATCTACGCTAGCCATCTCTAATTTAGCAGTGAAAGACTAGAGGGAATGCAGCTAGTCATCACCACCTACTGCCAACTGTTGGGTTATTTTTTTACCAATAAATAGTGGGATTGACCATCACATTATAACACCCCCACAGCTGAAAGAGCGAGCATCTTTGGTGGGACACGGGTTCAAACCAACGACCCTCAGATATAGATATTTAAAAAGATAGCTCTCTCTTTGTATAAATCATTAGTTAGACTTCACTAGGAATACTTTGTACACATTTGATCTCTTTATATAGCAAAGGATATTGATTTACTGGAAAGAGTTCAGAGGAAAACTACTAGGATGACGGCACTACAGAAGAGATGCTGAAGAGACATGCTGAATCAGGGTAAGAGACAAAGAAACTGAAGCTCAAAGAAAGAAGAATCATTATTATTAAACACCACAGAATAAAACTGTCAAGGTCTTGGGGGAACAAGGCAACTGGGATTCGATATGAAGTGCAAAGAAAATAGTATCTGTAGAAACACAAAGACCAGGAAAGAGGGAAAGAGAAGATAGTCAATAGGAGAAGAAGACTCATGCAGCATGGTAGCCCAAAATTCAGCAAAAAATAATGGAGAAAGAATGTCACGTTCTTGTGTAATCAAAGCAGCAAAGAATAAAGTCTAATGCTAACTGCATCATATACAATAAAGTACACATTATTAAATGTATGGGTTGAAGTTTACTTCAAGGCTTGGCACATGTGCAAAAAATCTTTTTATAAGTAGTATGAAATAATAGCTATTGGTTCTTTGTAGAAGTAAGTAGCATTTCTGAAGCAGAGCCTATGTACATTCTATTGACAAATGCACAAAAATTTGTTGACAGCATGAGAGCAACTTCACAAGGAAAGGCTTTTAGTATTTCAGAGATAAGTCTACATGATTTGAAAGACATTTTTCTGGTATAAGACCTGTTTAATAATTGACTAGTTCATGTTTAATGTTTTTACCTTAAACCTAAAAAAAGAAAACAAGATTACTTACACTTTTTTTTTTTGAAATAAAGATTATTCAAAAGTAGAATATATAATAAACAAAGGAAATAAGTCAAATTAAGGAAAAAAAAAATTAATACAAAATAAATGAAAATCATATCTCACTATAAATGATTAATCAACTTAATTAGGAAAACATTAAAATTATAAAAAAAAAGCTATGATAAACTTTTATGATTCACTGTTTCTGAACTGTTCAAACAAGATAAATGACACTTAAATTTTTGGAGATTTTAGGTATAAACAGGATAAACAATTCAAATGTTTTACTTTTAAAAATGAAAAAAGTTGATACGTACTCTGACCTAATTCAGATGCTTCGGTTCTAGAAAACTGAGAAAAACACCACATGACACAACAGATAAGAAGCAACAACAATCTGACATCTTTCTTAGAGCCAGTCACCATGGTCTTGCTGAAATTCATTTTGTGAACTCTGTGAAAAATGGAACAGTAACAACTTACAACATTTATGTATAAACAAACATATTTTTAAAATCATAGAGCAACAGAGATGTCACAGTCATATTGAAAATGCCTACTCTATAACTTACAGAAAGGAAAAAAAACTTCTGTCAAACAGATGATATTAATAGAGAAAAGAAAATTCAAACCACTGCTTAAGTACATAATGAAATTTTAAAAACTACTACCTCTAAGTACATAGTGTGGCAAGAAGAGTTTTAAACTCGTGAAAATAAAATGAGTTAGAGATGGATATTATGAACTTCCCTTCTGAACTAGTACGTTTATTCTATTAGATCATTGTGCCGCTTTAAACAATTTGAAATATTTCAGCACAGCAAGGCCCTTTGTGTAATTTATTATTTGTAATGAGGAAATCATTAGCATAAGTTACATATTATTAATATTTGAAACCAAATTCATATCTTTTTCATTTATAAACATTAGTGTGTTTACAACCATTGTCTTTAAAGATACAGTTATTGTTTATTTTATTCATTTTTAGAAAGTCCTTGATAAATGTAAAATTCCCTACAAACAGACTTTTAGCCAGCAACCTGTCTTTCTTATGGAAAGTTGTCAATTAAAATGGGGAAAACTTGAATAGACAGATGATAAGACAAGCAAAAATATTAAATTAATTTCAGTACAACAAAAGTATGTTCCTCAAGAACACAGAAAATGGAAATTATCTTAGTCCTATACAACTTAATAAAATATTTGGTTCCTACTGTTCTTCTCTTATGTATTGTTTACAAGTATTAATGTCAATCAGTACTTTAACTGTATGTACTTAAGCATTTATGGTATTAAATGGTATTCCAACCACGATTGAATTAAACATTAATTTCAAAGTTGAACTGAAATTGAACTTTACTTACAAAATGACTTAAAATGATAATTTTTGAATAGGAAATTTAATCTTATCTGGATTGGAGAGTTGTCACTGTTGGAATTACTTAACCAACTTCCATGAAACTTTGTAAAGACTTCCTAAATAGCATCTAGGTTTGGCTTAAAAACATTCATATAATTTGAATCAGTATTCCTGTCATTTTTTTAGGTTGTGAAATGTTCATGTTATTATGAGACAATGTTATGAATAAACATTAAAACTACTTCTTTTCATTTGAGCATTACAATTTTTCTTATCATGAATCAAAACATTCCATTTTATATATCCAGTCAGTTTCAATTAGATTGATATTAATTAACATTTTTCTTTTCATACTGTATTTTACCAATTACAGTAGTCACCATTTCTGACTATAAATCGCAAAAACAAATAAAAAACTGACAAAGATTTATTAATTACTCTGGACCTCTCTTTTAAAATTGCATCATATATTACTTTTGTCAGGAAAGGTATAAATCTTTTTGCTAACAATAATATTGGTTAAGATAAATTATATTTAACAACAATCTTGGTGAAGATAATTTATATCTAACAATTATAGCTTCCTGTCAATAAATTATAAAAACATTATCTATGTACATTGTTTGAATACAATAAACTTCAAAATAACATTCAATACACAGCAACTTGAGTCATCAGAATCATTTTCCATTGCCTACCAATTATAAGACTAAGTTATAGACAAGTCAACATTCAAAATTTCCCCTTAAAGATGGAAGTAACATTTTTTGAACCAGAAAAGTAGGATAGTCAACCTGGTTTCATCAAGGGAAAATTTTGCTTTCATAATCCTTTGAAGAGATTACTGCTTATGTAGATGAGAGTACAAGTGTGGATATGGTGTATCTGGATTTTCAGGAAGCATTTGACAACAATCTTGATAGCTATAGGGGTAAGTTGGCTCATTGGATAGAAAGGAGATGAGATGGAAGAAGGTAGAGAGTTCAGTCAAACTGGATTACTTTCACAAGCAGGGTACCTAAAAGTTGTTTTTGATTGACATCAATGACATAAATGAAGCAATGATCAATAAGGTACTTAAACTTGCTAATGATATTAAGGTCTTGGATGTGACTGGCTGTGAGAAAGATACTGCTGCTCAACAAAAAATGGCAGATGGCTTTTAATTATAATAAATGCAAGATAATGTGTAGGGGTTATTAGAAATTGAATTATACATACAAGTTTTCTGGTTCATCAATCTCTTTGGCAAACCAAGCAGTGTGCTGTTATAGAGGCAGGGCAAATAGGATTTCAGGTTGCATCTGCAAAAAATACTGAATACAAGTCCAAAAGAGGTTATAATGTCACCATATGGGTCACTGGTTAGACCACATTTGGAGTATTTTCTTCAGCTTAGCTTAGTTTTCACTTGTTATATAAGGTTTAGAGAAGGAGTACTAGGATAATACATAGGATGAAGACGTTTTCATACAAGGTCAGGTTAAGATCTCTGAAATGATTTTCTCTTGAAAAAAGAAGAGTTAGAGAGGATCTGATTAAAGTGTTTAAAATTTTTATCGGAATTGAAACTGATGCATCGTTGATGCTGGATTTGCTGCTTAGCATGTGAATATCACTTTTCCAGTGTTTATGAACTGTCTTTATGTGTTAACAAACAGTTTCCAGTATTATTCAATGTGGTCTTATTGAGCTAGACAAGGCTATTGTAGATGACCTGGTCACCATGTTACAGAAGTAGATCATTATAGGTGGTTGGTCTTTGGAATGGGTTGCCTTCGGATGTGATTAGTCCAGTAAATTTAAGGGAGTTTAAAGGAAGGTCTGTTCTCACTTTATATAAACCATTATTTAGACCTCACTAGCAATACTGTGTACACATTTGGTCTCTTTATATAAGAAAGGATATCGACTTACTGGAAAGATTCCAGAGGAAAATTACTAGGATGAGGGCACTACAGAAGAGTGAAGACATTTGAAACTAAACTTTTGAAGTTTTTGGAATATGTCATTTAATTTCTGAAGATGTTAAGGTTTTGGGTGCTGCTGACTGTGATGAGAATGCTTATACTTTACAAAAAGAATTTATATGAGGTGAGTTGGGCAAATAAACAGCAGATGACTTTCAACTATAAAAATGCAAGGTAATGCATGCAAGATATGATTTTGATGGGAATAACCTTACTGTTATAGAAGAAAATGATGTTAATGTTCTGGAGAATTAGTCTCTTAAACCATTCAAGCAACATGCAGGTGGTAGTGGTAGGCCAACTAGGGTTTTAGGTATATCTATAGAAATATTTAATACAAGATTATCGATCTTATAGTTTCATTGGCCTAATTTGGAGTATTGTGTTTAGTCCCAAACCAAATCATTTCCTGAGAAAGGGCATTGAATTGTTGGAAAGGGTTCAGAGGAGGGCTACTGGGATGTAAAGGTTCATACAAAGACAAATTAGGATCTACAAAATTATTCTATCTCAAAAGCAAAAAAAGTTAGAGGAGATCTTATTGACATGTTTAAGATTGTTAAGGTGACTGATTGTGCCGTATGTAATGGTGAGAATGGTAGGATTAAGAAACATAAATAAACATTTTTAGCAGGATTAGAGTCATCTTCAGTTAAAATAATTTATTCTTTTAACAGGGTGTGGTTGGCCTCTGGAATGGGTTACCTTCATATGTGGTAGATGCAGTAAATTCAAATAACTTTAAGGGAAGGTTTGATAAACATTCAAATTAAAAGGGCTTTTTTTTTTTTTTAGTTTAGTGAGTGGGACAGCCGAGATAGATAAACAGGTTCCCCGTTGTTCTTAAATTATATATTATATTATCTTATAGGGATAGGTTAAGAGCTCTTAATTTCTCATGAGAAACAAAGAGTAAGAAATAATCTTATTAAAATTTACAAGATTATCCAGGAATCAATAAAATAAAGGCCTCTAATATCTTTGAATTTGTACTACATTCTAAAGATAACAGGATTAGAGGACACAAGCTTATGACTGAAAAAAAGACAGGCTAGGCTCCAGTTAAAATAATTTTGTTTTTCGAACTGTGTGGTTGGAGTTACAGAATGAATTTCTGTTGGTAGTAATGGAAGTATGCACTTTACAAGAGATTAAAAAAAATCAATCATTTTCTCAAGAGCATGTGTGCAGGGACAATCTTAAAAGACAAAATGATCTCTTGTTATCTGTATATTAATCTAGTTACCTAGCCTATCTTCTGACCCCCAAAATATGCAATCTCCCCAAGCAATACTTTATGTGGAACCTTATCAAAAGCCTTCTGAAAGTTCAAGTATATCAAATCTACTGCATTCCCATATCAAAATTAAAT
Source organism: Limulus polyphemus (assembly GCF_000517525.1). Classification (NCBI taxonomy): domain Eukaryota; kingdom Metazoa; phylum Arthropoda; class Merostomata; order Xiphosura; family Limulidae; genus Limulus; species Limulus polyphemus. Next base: position 45,856 of record NW_013666895.1, on the reverse strand, counting down.
CTTTTCAAAGTTTATAAGACCCAAACTTTCCTTTCTTGTGTAAATAAACATTTAGAATTTATTCAGTTACACACTCTTAATTATCTCTCATGTACTGAAGTAATAATAACTGATTGGTAATTAGTTAATCTTCAGTCTTCTGGCACTTCATCATTATTAATTTATTTATTAAAAATTAGGGATAGTGATTGATAAATCTATTATTCTGTTTCATTCATTACCCTAGGATAAATATTATCTGCCCAATGTACCTTATCTTCTTTTATTTTTATCTTGAATCTTACAACTTAACATTCATATATCTATCCTACAAAAATTTAAAGGTTCCAAACTAACTGCATAATCCACATCAAATCATTTTACAAGTTTTCAACTCTTACCAAGATATAAAAACTTGTGTCAAAATGAGAAGTATGTATACATGCTTCCAATGCTTAAAACATTTACTTCTAATATTCCAGTTAATATTTTCAATCTTACAAACAAACAACTCACAGCATGACTTCCCAATACCCTAAGAATTCTTAATAAATGAATTAAGAACAAAAAGAGTACAAGTAATAATAGCCACAATTATGGTGGCAACAGTAAAAATGGCCCCAATGACGACAGCAACAGTAAAAATGCAAAGTGAGAAAAAAGCATTCTTTCTTACAATAATAATAAAAAAAAATAAGCTAGACAGTATGTTTATGGCTTTACATTAAATAAATATTTTTACATCGTTGCATTATCATTATTACTGTTATTTTTATCAGATACAAAATCAAGGCCTCCTTCTCACTCTTTCTGCACTCCAGAGAAAAAAGTCCAAAATTCTCATGCCTCTTCTTGTAGCTTAAAATTATAAATGTTTTACATCAGATAATATTCAAGTTGCTGTATCTGTGTTGTTTCCAACATCCTTACATCTTTCTTGTAATATGGGACTAAAAATTTAACACATTACTTCAAAGGAGGATAATCAGATGCCTGGTAGAAAGTGCAAATGAGCATCTTTCTTTCAGTTTCTATTAGCTACAGACCACAACCAACACACTCTTTACATTTCTTTTGATCTCAGCAGTACATCTTCACTCAAAATAGTATTAACTGATAAAATACAAAGGGCATCAAGACATGTTTATTTTTACAGAACAAATATGGTACGACTTAATACAAAATAATTTCACGAAGTATGGAAATATTAAGTTAACTTGTGTTTCTTAGAAAGTTGAAATAATAGAAATAAGCAATTACAGGATAAACTAAACAAGCTTTTTCTTCATGCACAAATGATGACAATAAATTTAAATAGCAAATTTTAACAGGTGTAAACTGAAGCCCTTCAAAATTTAAAAACTGCATGAAAAGCACAACAATTAACGTGCATATGAAAACAAGTCACATCTTTTCATAATATATTCAAAAATAACATAATTAAGAAATATGTGCCTTGTGCTACTTTTACCGTTCTTCATCTTTCATTTAGTTCACTTCATTAAGGATCTATGGAATTCAAATGAACGAAACTTATTGGAAACTGAAACACATGCTTAGCCCCAGATAACAACGTTTCTAACAACACTCACCAAATCTAAGTAAATTATAATCAATAAACAATGTACACCTAGGATCCCATTCCCAACCGATCTCCTAAATTAACTTGTTGCCCCTTAAATTTAAAAGTTATATTTCTGAGGCCAAATTCCAAGTTAAAATTATACTTATATTATTCATTAGTAAATTATTAAACTTAAATATTAATTATTATGATTATTATCATAGTACCGTCAGTGGCATTATATATATATTTGCAAAAAAAATTACAAATTCGGCGTGACTTCGAAAACGCATCAAATTGAAACTAGCTTTTCCCACATCTTACCTAACAAAGTTTTATGAATGTCATAATGTTTTAACTCTCATGAAATTAAAAAGAAGTGTTATTATTACTATAAGATACATATGTTATCAACAATCTCATCATTACCTTAACGTTTAGAAAAGTCTTGCACAATGACTTCGATCCACCTGCACTGAGGAAACTCTAGTATTGAAGACTCAGTGTTGATGTTTGAGACATTTGGTTGTAACATATGACGTCATTCGCGTATATACTACTGTTTCTCAAGTCTCAATGATTTAACTCTTTATACCTGGGGATGCTTTTCGAACACATTCATAGCAAATCAAACCGTTACGGTAGAAAGGTTTCACATTCGTGATTACTGTTTACCCGATACATTTCCTTATAATACTTTAAGTTTAAAATTATGAAATTTGCAGGTATATTAGAAATGAGTATGATATACTTACTAAAAATCATAGGAATATTTTGTTGTTGTTTTTCTTTATGGATACTAACATTTAAATTTAAAATTAAAGTAACAGTTTGAAAACTTCATACTTAGAACCGTCAGGTAGTTTGGATAGTTTTTATAATCTAATAAACTTTTGGTCTAGCCGTCTCTAATTTGAATGTGATATATTACAAAAAAGACTACTCTTATTAGACCGAATTGAGGGGGGGGGGGCTTGACTATCTCTAATAACACAAACAAGGCCTAAAAATGTAGAATGTGTTTTCGCCGATAATGAAACGAGAAACCACGGAATTTCAGTTCCACAGTCGGACACGCTACCCATTGGGCCGCACTTGGCACCGAAAAGGATAGGGAAGATTTGAGACCAGTATAACTGTATTTTCGGATTTTCTGCAGAAATAGAAGTGTCAAAATATCCGGACAAATAAAAAATGTTTTCACTCATTAAAATGACCGATTCAGTTTATTTAATTCTGTTATTTTTTATGTGTTTTCAATTCTTCATGACACTTCTGTCAAATATGTAAACACACACATGTATATGTGTGTGTGTTGTATTTCAAGTTTATCAGAAGCAAATGAGGAGGATGAAATCAAATTGTAAGTTTATTCGCATTGTTACGTCTCTGGTCGTGTTTTAATTACTCGTAAAAATTCTTTCCGAAGAACTTCAGCGATACAAGTCCTTTCTCAAATAAAACTAGTTTATTCTTTCTCAATTTAACTCTGCAATACACTTAATTTCCACAGTCACCTTAACTTTAACACACGCTATAATCTACAACGAACGATTCACGCCCTTTACTTCGTACCGCGCTTGACTCAATTGTCCGTCTATATCTTCAATCTCTAATTCTGCTATACAATCCCGATTAATTGTCTGGCGCACTTATATATAAAAATAGAGGGCGCCTAGCAAATACTGGATTATTCGTGATGTTCCTGGAGCCTTCTAGAAACTCAACACGTGTTACCAGCGTCATGTGACTTCCGCTGTCGTAACAGTATTTTGAAAACTGCTGGTGACTACCCCTTCTATAGTGATGTAGAGTTTTGTTTTTTTATATTCTCGATTATTTAGTTTCTGCACAGTCATGACAACAAAACGAGATTCAGAGAATTGCTAACATTATCTTGTTTTAGTTGCTTCTCCTTTTGTTCTATCTAATAGATGAAGTTTCCTCTGTTTGAACAGATGCTTCAGTATTTTAGTCCTGTAATATGTTTAACTTGTATTTCTATGTTAAACAGTATTGTTACGTATCTGCTTGTTTGTTAATTTCCCGTAGAAATTATTTCCGAGAAACTTCAGCGATACAAGTCCCTTCTT
>NW_013666895.1:36604-41305 GCF_000517525.1 Limulus polyphemus | reverse complement strand
TTTACTAATGTTTTCCGTTTGTACTTCATGCCACTGTTGTTGACTTTCCTGTAGTTGCTGCTGACTTTCTTCCTGTTTCCTTTCTTTTTCCTCCAACAACTGCTGTAATTTCTCTTCTTGTTTCTTTTCTCGTTCTTCTTGTTTCTTTTCTTTTTCCTCTAACAACTGTTGTAATTTCTCTTCTCATTCTTCTTGTTTCTTTTCTTTTTCCTCTAACAACTGTTGTATTTCTCTTCTCGTTCTTCTTGTTTCTTTTCTTGTTCTTGTATTGCTGCCATTAAGTCTGCTAGGCTGTAGTTTGATTTGCCGCTTCTCGTTTCCAGTAACAAACTGTTGTCAGAGAGTGGGATAAAAAAAGCCTCCAGTCGTTAGTTAATTTCCCGTAAATTCGTTCCAACGAAACTTTAGCGACACAAGTCCTTTCTTAAATAAAACTGGTTTATTCTTTCCGAATACAACTTTACGATACACTTAATTTCAACAGTCGCTCTATAACAACATTATAATTCACGTCTTACGAGGCCAACAATATTTCGTCCGCATACATTCAATTACTCATTACACTGTTGTCCCGTCACGTTGTAACCATCTTATATATACCAGACTACCCCCAATCTAGTAAATGCTAGGGCATTCACGAAGGAACAGGATATTTCTAGAAAACGTGGCGTGTCATGAGATTCTAGATGCTAGGCGCCCTCTATTCTTATATATAAGTGCGCCAGATAAAGCGAGACAATTAATCGGAATTGAATTGCGGACAGTTGAGTCAAGTGCGGTAGTGATATAAGTAAAGTGCGTGAATCGTTGTGAATTATAGCGTGTGTTTAAGTTAAAGAGACTGTGGAAATTAAGTGTATTGCAGAGTTGAATTGAAAAAGAATAAACTAGTTTTATTTAAGAAAAGACTTGTATCGCTGAAGTTTCTCGGAAAGAATTTCTACAAAAAAATTAACAAACGACCAGAGACGTAACAATATGATGCTTCACTAGGATCATTCTGCGTTCAATAAATATTTAAGATATGATTTCAAAAACCTAGGTAGTATACATGATATTTTATAATATTTCACTAGGGTCATTATGAGTTCACTAAAAGCTAAGCTATGATTTTTTCAATAAGCAGGTAGTCTCCAACACAATAAGCCGTCCTCTAACTTGGCAGTTGCTTAATAAAGAAAATTAGATCTTATTTATAATGAAAATTATTGGAAAGTCAGTGTCTGTCGCATCAAAGAAAACTGTGATGTTAAGAACACCAACCACAGTAGTGCTGTCAGCCAATGTTTGAAAATGTGTCACATCAGTGAACGTTGTAATGTTAAGTCAATGTTTGAAATTGTGTCACATCAGTAAACGTTGTGATGTTAAGCCAATGTTTGAAAGTGTGTCACATCAGCGAACGTTGTAATGTTAAGCCAATGTTTGAAAGTGTGTCACATCAGTGAACGTTGTGATGTTAGGTCAATGTTTGAAAGTGTGTCACATTACTGAAAGTTGTGATGTTAAGCCAATGTTTGAAAGTGTGTCACATCAGTGAACGTTTTGATGTTAAGCCAATGTTTGAAAGTATGTCACATCAATGAACGTTGTGATGTTATGCGAATGTTTGAAAGTGTGTCACATCAGTGAAAATTGTGATGTTAGGTCAATGTTTGAAAGTGTGTCACATCAGTGAACGTTGTGATGTTAGGTCAATGTTTGAAAGTGTGTCACATCAGTGAACGTTGTAATGTTAAGCCAATGTTTGAAAGTGTGTCACATCAGTGAACGTTGTAATGTTAAGCCAATTTTTGAAAGTGTGTCACATCAATGAACGTTGCGATGTTAGGTCAATGTTTGAAAGGAAGAGGCGTTACGTCCGCTTTGATTTTTTTTTCCTGGACGCCATGCAAGTAAATAAAAATTGAAAACATTCCTCACTCAGAAAATGAGTGTACTACTACTGAACTGGAAATTCGAAGTCGATTAAAAAGTGGGATTTATTTTAATCAGTAATTTTGGCAGGAACAAGTTCTATATCACTGATCAGTTCACTTAATAAAAATAGCCTACAAATTATGATATAACTCGTCCTCTCAAAAACGTCATTATCAAAGTCATCAGATCGGTATGATAAACGAAGTGAATAGAAATATAACTATTTATGATTTGATTCATGCATAAATGCTCATTTTAAAAGAAGGTACACATGTGGTAACATGTGCTTTATAAACCCGTTTTCCTTGTAATAATATTTATTCATAAAAAAATATAAAAAACTAATTTATTCCCTCACCAGATGATTTTTAACTGTACGAAAATTACTGAAACGATTATTTTTCATTCGGTTTAGTTCAAAATGTTTAAACGGTTCTATTGTTATATGTACAAAGAGACAACTTGATGTATTCAGCTTGCAAGTCATTAATTTTAACAATTGCAGGAAGTGTTTTATGAGCAGGAATTAGTTCATAGTTTAATAACATCCCCATAGATGTTTTTTATTAATTATTAAATTAGATAAAGTATTGCAAAAAACATTGAAATTTCGCGCGGGATTTTGTTGGCACAGATTTCAAGGAACAACAAGAGGTGCCAAAAATAAACTGCTGATTCGTTTCATACAGATTACTGGGTGCATTTGACTCGTGCAACACATACTCAGAGTGAAGTACAGCAGCTTAGAGAGGGTAGGAGCTGGATTGTTCCTTTAGACCCCTTCTAGTTTATTAGCTTCCATCTGACAGTCCAATACTGAAATCGGTAAGACAAAACAGTTTTGTTGTTAATTACGAAGTTAAAAGTTTGTAGGTCTCATTGGGTACACAAAAATAAGAAAATAATTTGAGTAATGTGGTGATACAAGTGGAAAACTACCGAACATTGTTTGATTAACAGTGCTTTTGATGTATTTTTCAAAGGCGTTTAAATACGCGAAAAATAATGTAAGACACCTTAAAAGCTTCTGGCTTGCTTATAAAGCTCTGTGAATCCTTGTAGAGCTCTAAAATCCTTGTAGGTGTAGATTTTGAATAAGTTTTTCAAGTTTTTTTTATTCTTGTATGTTTTAATCTTCATCTATTTTAGTCTCTCTAAATATTCGTGCCGTATGTGTATCAATGCTCAAATGCTTTGTCTTTCCGCAAGCTTGAGTACTAGAACACAGATCTAGAAGACTCGTACTGATGTATTTGTTTATATATTAATCAAAGCTAAGCAAGCGCTATCCATGACAGACGTCCCTAGTTTTGAACCGATAGACTAGAGGGAAGGCAGCTAATCTTCAGTACTCACTGCCTACTCTAATCCTATAGTAGGATCTTAATGTCACTCTTATAACGCACCCATGACCTCACAGTATGGAGCATGATTTTACAACAACGGTACGCGAACCATGGACATCGTATTCACAGTCCGGCATGTTAACCACTAGGACACGCCTGTTCCCTTTAATGATGAAATATCCTACGCTACCTAAGTGTGTGTGTTTCGAGAGTGAAATCATCGCTGACCTACCCAAAAATTAATATATATGTAAAACTTTATTATCACTATAGTTTCGTAATAATCTTTATCTCTGTCATAAATACGCCATTTTCTAACACGGTGTTTATAAAATACAAGCTCAATGCCTGTCTTATGACTGGAAATAATGATTAATTTTTCTTCTCAAAATTATATTTAAATAAATGATTTATGAACATGTTTTCTAAACATTAATTATAATCTAGTAGCAATAAATGTATGGAGAATGACTATCCTATTTCTAGTATTTCACGAAAGCAACATTTTTATGTATATTTGGTCATTTCCTTTAAGTATTGCTTGATTAGCATTTTGACTTCTGTATATTTTTAAGTAATGTTTAAATGTTCTTCTTCATAAATCCTTATAGATTGAAACATGCGAAAAAACTGATTCTCAAACACATATTTCTACTTGGTCAACTGTATGATCTTACAAATTATTAATTGTGTTTTATTTGTTTGAGGTTAAGCATAAAGCTACACAATGGGCGCTCTGTGCTATGCCCACCACGAGTATCGAAACACGGTTTATAGCGTTGTAAGTCCGCAAACAGACCTGGCATGTTTGTTTAATTATTAATATTTCAAACACTATTGTAGAGAAGACCTGGCATGTTTGTTTAATTATTAATATTTCAAACACTATTGTAGAGAAGACCTGGCATGTTTGTTTAATTATTAATATTTCAAACACTATTGTAGAGAAGACCTGGCATGTTTGTTTAATTATTAATATTTCAAACACTATTGTAGAGAAGACCTGGCATGGTTGTTTAATTATTAAGATTGCAAACACTATTGTAGGCAAGATTGGGCTTATTTATTTAATTATGAAGGTTTCAAACAGTATGTAGACAAGACTTGGCATGGTTGTTTAATTATTAAGATTGCAAACACTATTGTAGGCAAGATTGGGCTTGTTTCTTTAATTATGAAGGTTTCAAACAGTATGTAGACAAGACTTGGCATGGTTGTTTAATTATTAAGATTGCAAACACTATTGTAGGCAAGATTGGGCTTGTTTCTTTAATTATGAAGGTTTCAAACAGTATGTAGACAAGACTTGGCATGTTTGTTCAATTATATTAGGGGGTGTTGCAAAATAAATCATACTTTTTCCCCCGAGAGCATAACAAAGTAAAATAAGATTTTAATTCAATCAAAGTAATTCCAAGTATCAATATCGCTTGAT